>NW_007252748.1:529707-566173 GCF_000164805.1 Carlito syrichta
GGGGGGGGGGGGCAACTCCTTTGAGTCCCCTTCCACTGTGGGAACTTTTCTGTCCTCTCAATAAATCCTGCTTTCCAAAAAAAAAAAAAGATTTCTGTGCTTTATTGCATGCAAGTTATACCTCAATAAGGAAAAAAAAAAAAAGCTGGAGCTTGATTCCCTGAATGACCTCGTGGAGTGAAGGTCACCTTTGTAATGTTACAAAAGAGAAAAATAAACTCCTATGTGGATTGAGCTGTTGTATGTATGGGCATTTTTGTTCTAGCTATTTAGCTTGTATTTTGATATAGCTAGTAAGTATGGGAATTTAAACATTTTTTCCCTATTACTCCCATTGAACTTGGTGAACAGGATGTGCTCAATGACTGTTTAATGAATGCATTGTCAGTTTTCATATATGGCTTTTATTAGCACATTAGAAGATCAGTCTAAATACATTTGAAAAATGGAAAAAGTTACGATATGCAAAGGGAGGGACCTTCTTCCCCGATAGCTGGAAGCCCTGAAGTGACTAGTTCACCTTCCCAAACCCTTCCAGTGGGATCTGGTTCAGCAGTTCTTACTTTGCTTAAGTGAATAACAAGAACTTTCTGAGACAGGAAGTGCTACCTGCTCTGTTAATGATGCCGATGTGGGGATGAATGTTAAGTGGAGTGTTTGGAAGAGACCCCCAATGCTCATTTCCCCAAGACTCAGAATCACAGTGCTCCTCAGCTGTCAGGCTCTAGGCGGTGGGGGGAAAGATCCAAACAATGGCCGCGAAGGAAGGCAGCAGTAGCATGTTGTCAGAGGGGATGCTGCTCTGGGTGCGCCTTATTTATCGGGGAAGGCCGTGAAACAGGAGGCGGAAGGGCTGACAACACACCGCAGCCTGCTGTGCCTCACAGGGGATGGCTGCCTCGTGCAGTCAGCGAACGTTCACTTTGTGACGTGCTGGGGGCTGGGGTGCAGAGAGGGACGACACACCCACCGCCCCTGCCCTCAAGGAACTCACCGTCCAACAGCCCCCAAACAAATACTGTGAGAAAACAATGCTGACAATGCTATTTTAGTTACACCATCGAGATGTCTGGCACCTTTTACACGTTATTTTATTTTCACAACCATCTTACTAATAGGTATAATTCTAGATGAGAAAACAAAAATGTGAAGAGGCAAAGTAAATTGCCCAAGGCCAAGGAGAGGAACCCGGCCTGAACTGGACTCTCAGATGTTGAAGCCCATCTTATCTTCACTATGCTCACTATAGCTTGCCATGCTATCTGGAGACCAGGGTGGAAGGATGCCATAGGCCCTTCCAGAATAAGGAGTGGGGGAGTGGGTGTGGCCTACAGGAGGCATCCACAGGCCCTAACCTTGCCCTTAAAGAATGAATGGGCCGGGCACAGTGAGTCAAGCCTGTAATTCCAGCACTTTGGGAATTGCCTGAGCCCAGGGGTTCCAGACCAGCCTGGGCAACTTGGTGAGACCCCGTCTCTACAATATATCAAAAAACCAGCCAGGCGTGGTAGTGCGCACCTGTAGTTCTGGCTACTTGGAAGGCTGAGGCGGAAGGATCACCTGAGCCCAGGAGGTCAATACTGAGGTGGCCATGAGCATGCTACTGCACTCCGGCCTGGGTGACAGAGTGAGACTCTGCTGACTCAAAAAAAAAAAAAGAATGAATGAATGGCAATCCAGCAAGCAGTCAGAGGGTCATTGTTTGGGGTAGGAGTGAGGGAGCATTCTGGAAAGCAAGAGCAGCATGTGCAAAGGCCCAGAGGAAAGACGGCATGGCACATGTTGGTTTGGTGTAAATAAAGCCCTGGGTGGACGGGGTAGAGAGGGAGGGACTGGGAGAATGGGAGATGAGACAGAGAGTGCCCTGTGGTCCCTCCTTTTGGGGGTAAGTCCCTGAGCTGGTCTCTGAGGAGGGCCAGTTATCTGTCAATAGTGTGACACTTCTGCCCATTGGAGGGGTTCACTAATTCATGGAGCATGAGCGGAGGTCTCTGCAGGGCCAGTTGTTGGGCCTGTGGGAGGAACACCCTCTCTGGAGGAGCATCCAGGCTCTATGGGCCCTGCGCGGCAATTTGTTGGATGTCACGTTTCTAGGGTGCCATAGATGAGTGCTTGGAGACCTCATTTTCCCAAAGTATCTTTCATGGAACAGTACATTTTTTTTTGAGTTGCAGTCTTACTCTGTCGCCCAGGCTGGAGTGCAATGGCACGCTCATGGCCACCTCAGCATCGACCTTCCGGTGTCTGGAGATTCTTCCACCTCAGCCTTCCAAGGAGCTGGAATTACGGGCATGTGCTACCATGCCCGGCTAATTTTTTTGATTTACTGTAGATAAGGTCTTACCGAGTTGCCCGGGCTGTTCTTGAACCATGGGCTCAGGCAATCCGATCACCTCGTCCTTCCAAGGTGATGAGATTACAGGCTTGAGCCACTGCTCCTGAATTGGAACAGTAAAGTTTTTTTTGAGAAAAAAAATTCTGTAATAAAATTAATAGAGAAAAGGGATTATTTCTTCCCTGGAAGTTCTTGCAGGTTAGTTTATTAACGTCTTTGAAAAGTAAAACATTCTTTCGGACTTTGTATATTCGTTTCCTAGGGCTGCTGTAACAAAGTGCCACAAACTGGGTGGCTTAAGACAACAGAAGTCTATTCTGTTGTAGTTCTGGAAACCACAAGTCTGAAGTCAAGGTGTGGCAGAGAGTGATGCTCCCTCTGGAGTCTCCAGGAAGAAGCCTTCCTGCCTGTTTCAGCTTCTGGTGTGGCCCGCGAGCCTTGGCGAACTTGGCCTGCGTCTGCAGTTCCCGAGCCTCTTCTGTCCTCATATGGTGTCTCCTGGTGTGTCTGTGTTTCTCTCTCATCTTCTTGTAAGGTCACCAGTCATAATGGATTGAGGGCCCACCTGGCTCCAGCATGGCATCTTATTTTAAGTAATTACATCCTCAACAAATTTGTTTCCAAATAAGGTCACATTCTGAGGTACTGGAGGTTAGAATCTCAACATGGCTTGTTGGGGAATACAGTTCAACCTATGACACTTTATTTAACCAGGGATTTCTCACAGAATTTACTTTTTCCTCAGAGTTCTCTTGAAAATGCCCCCCACGCTGTCACCCCCCAACACTGCCGCCATGATCCCTCAGACCCGGTGGTTAACAGCAACTCCCTTTGGGAAATGCCTCCTGGGGTAAATAAGATGGAGTTCCCCACATGTGAGAGGCCATAGAAGAGGTCTCTTGGGCAGATAAGGGGAGTCTGGCACCTCCCTGAGGCCCTGGGGAAGGAAGGGAGCCCACAGGACAGGGAAACAGGAGTTAGCTTTTCCAGACTGCACAAGAGACGTTTCTTCATGCCTGCCCAGGGAGGGGAGGCTTTGTTCATGGAGCCCCTCCCTTTCCAGGCTGTCCTGGGTACAGGGGCTGCCAGATGGCCGTGACCACACAGTCAGAGTGGGTGGGGCAAGATTGGGTCCATGTGGTTGGACTCCACAGAGGCTCTGTTCACCTCATGACCTGGTGTGGAGGCTGTGGCCAACTGACATCTGAGGTGTCTTCCTTTCGGTAACACCTGGGCCTGTGCCACCCCCAGGCTCCTGGAGAGAAGGCGTGGGCGGCCTTTTCAGATTTACTGAACCTAGTTTGTGGAAAGAACCCAAAATAGACCACAGGTCTGTCAA
This sequence comes from Carlito syrichta, assembly GCF_000164805.1. Classification (NCBI taxonomy): domain Eukaryota; kingdom Metazoa; phylum Chordata; class Mammalia; order Primates; family Tarsiidae; genus Carlito; species Carlito syrichta. The sequence goes on from NW_007252748.1 coordinate 533,382, forward strand.
CACCTTTTCTTCCTGCTCAGCGATTTTCCTGTCATCGGGGCCTACAATTAGGTCCAAGCCTCCCGCCCCTTGCCTTTCACTTTGTTGCTTTTGGAGAGAAGATGAAGAAAAATCTAAAAAGACATGGATTCAAGGTCAGGGTTTGCTGTCAACCTGCTGTGTGACTTTTAGCAACTCTTTGACGTCATGTTTGCATTTATAAGATGGAAGCACAATAACACTGGCCCTGCCAACCTCCCACAGCTGTGGTGAGAGACATGTGTGAGAAACAGAATAATCATCATAATTACTACCGCTTGGTTAGACTTTATTCTGTACCAGGGCCTACAGAAGCAGAAACTTCCAAGGTTCCTCGTCAGGTATAAATGTGCGTCATTCACCATGTGAGTGTGTGTATATCTTTGTTTATAGCTCTCTCTATACAAAAAATATGGTATTTAGTCATGTATAACCCAAGAAATTAGTATAAATAGTGCTCCTTTTCTCTCAGTTTTTTGAGTTGAGGGATCTCATTCTGTCGCCCAGGCTGGAGTGCAGTTGCACGATCACTGCTCACCACAGCCTTAAACTCCTGAGCTCAGGCAATTCTTCCACCTCTGCCTCCTGAGTAGCCGGGACTACAGGTGTGCACCACCACACTTGGCTAATTTTAAAAAACTTTTTGTAGAGATGATGTCTCCTTATGTTGCCCAGACTGGTTTTAAACTCCTAAGCTTAAGCAATCCTCCCGCACTGGCCTCCCAGAGTGCTTGGATTACAGGCGTGAGCTACCACGTCTAGCCCTTTTCTCTCATTTTAATGATAAACTTTTGCTAAAAAGGAAGAAACAGTCTCTGAATGTGGTAATGATAATATTTTAAAAAGTTTTGAAGTCAGGTTTATTGAGATGTAATTTATATACTGTAAAATTTAGGAGCATGATTTTGTGAAATTTGCCAAATGTGTATAGTTATGTCAACACTGCCAAGATCCAGTATTGCTGTCAACCCCAGAAGTTCCCTCTCATCCCTTTTGAACTCAGTCTCTCCTACCGCTTCAGCTCCTGGCAACCATTTCTTGGTTTTCCTTAATGGTTTTGCCTTTTTCTGAACGGCATATAAACAGTATATTCTCTGCTCAGGTGATCCTTCCTGCCTGACTCCTTTCACTTAGAGTGATGCTTTTAAAGTTATCCTTGTTGAATGTGTCCATAGTTCCTTACTTTTTCTTGCTGAGTAGTATTACATGGTAGCAACGTGCTACAGTGTGTTCATCCATTCATCTACTGAAAGACATGTTGTTTCCAACTCGGGGCTATTACAAATACAGCTCTTATGAACATTCATGTACAAGTCTTTACATGAACAGGTGCTTTTTTTTTTTTTCCTTCTAGGAGTAGAGTGGCTGGATCTTATGGTAGGGGTATGTTTAACTTTTTAACAGGCTGCCAAATTGTTTTCCCAAGTGTTGGTCCACCAGCTGTGTGTGAGAATTCCAATTGCTCTGCATCTTTCTTTTTTTTGAGTCAGAGTCTCACTCCATTGCCCAGGCTGGAGTGCAGTGTCACACTCATGCCCACCGCAGCCTTGACCTGTTGGGCTCAGGTGATCCTTCTGCCTCAGCCTTCCAAGTAGTTTCTTTGCATCTTTTTGAGTACTTAATATTGTCAGCATTTTATTTTATTTTGATTTACCATTTTAGTCATTCTTATAGGTGTGTAGTGGTAGCTCACTGTGCTTTTAATTTATGTTTCCCTAATGACTAACAATGTTGAACAACTTTTCTTCTTTTTGGAGTCAGAATCTTATTCTTGCCCAGGCTAGAGTGCAGTGGCACACTCATGGCCACCACAGCCTCAACCTCCTGGGTTCAGGCCAACCTTACACCCTAGCCTTCCAAGAAGCTGGAACTATAGGTGCGCACCACCATGCTTGGCTAAGTTTTTTATTTTATTGTAGAGGTGAGGTCTCACCAAGTTGCCCAGACTGGTCTTGAGAGTGCAATCCTCTTGTCTACATCTCCCAAAGTACTGGGATTACAGGTGTGAGCCACCATGCCTGGCCATATTGAACATCTTTTCATGAGCTTATTTGCAACTATGACTTGACTGTGCCCCCCCAAAATCATGTACTGGAAACATAATTGCCAATGCAATGGTGTTGAGAAGTGGGGCCTAATGGAAGGTGTTCAGGTCATGAGGGCTCCACCCTCATACACAGATTAATGCTGCATGTAAAAGGGTCTGAGGCTGCGGGTCTCATTTCTTGCTCTCTCTTGAGCTTTCTTGCCCTTCCACTATCTACCATGGGATGACACAACAAGAAGGCCCTCACCAGCCGTGGGCCCCTCAGTTTTGGATTTCCAGAGCTATAAGAGCAAAATCTCTATTCTTTGTAAATTACCCACTCTCAGATATTGTAATAGCAGCATGAAGCAGACTAAGATATTTACCAGTCACATTTCTTCTTCAGTGATGTGTCTGTTCAAATAATTTTAAAAGTGGCTTTTTTCTTGAGTTCCAAGATTTAAAAAATATGTTGGATCTCGTCTTTTATCAGATGTATGTTTCGCAATTAGGAAGGGAAGACCTGGGTGCCAATTCCACAAGGTCACACAGATCCCAGCATCACCTCAGCAGGCCTGTTGTGAGGATCATAGGCCCAAGGGTAGTGGTGAGAATGAGGAGACTTTGGGAGGTGTGGCCTTCTGTCTTCAGAAGAGGTCCATGGATTCCAGGGCATGATGTTTGGGAAGCAGGTAGCATTCTGAGGAGGACTGGGGAGGGCAGGTGTCCCCCTTCTTCCTGTTGGACATTAGATGTGTACTTGGTCTGCTCTCACACACAACTGTCCTACTAAGGAGAATAAAGGAAAGGGGAAGAACTGGAATTTGACAAACTATTCAAAAGAATCAAAGTATAAAATTGGAAGCTACTGGGTGAAATGAAAGTTGAGTGTCCCTCCTGTTCCTGTCATCAACAGAAAAGACAGAAGAGCAGACTGAGTTTGATCAAAGTAGTATTTGATTCTATATGTCTAAGGCATAGTGTATAAATTCTTACCCAGGTGACTAGTAGTCTCAACATGTGTCTTCTTACTTGTAGTCCAGGATAGCTACTCTGGTTCTGGCCATCAAATCCACATTCCTGCCAGTGGGAGGAGAACAAGGAGAAGCAGAGGGAATGGTCATTCCCTTTAGGAGTATGACCCAGAAGCTGCACACATCAATTTCACTCATGGTCAACTGGACTTAAGTTAGTCATAAGGACAGACCAACTGCAAGGAAGGTCAGGGATTATTCTGGGCACGCATGTGCACAACTACATTTCAGGGGTTTCATTATTAAAGCAATAAGAGGAGATGGATATTGGAGGACAAATAGCAGATTCTACCACATCTCCAGAGAAGAACTCTCAGCAGTTCTTTCAACTGTCCCATGGAGATAGTTGGCTAGATGATCTCACAAGCAAAGCCTATGTTGAGAAACATATTCCAGATGCTCAGCACCGCAATCCCAAACTAGCATCATCGGTGCCCTGTGGAATCCTACTAGGTGTACAACCAAAAAAAGACTTGAGATATGTTTGGGATATGCTACATAGGATACCCCTCTGAGGATTCGAAGCATCCATTAGCAAAGGTAAGGTTTAGAGCAGTACTGCTCTGAGAACTTGGCTCTGTTTAGCCCAGAAATTTCCAGAATCCTTGACCACAAAAGTTAATTTTCAAGTAACATCTTTTAACATCTGTATTAGTTTTCTTGGGCTGCCATAAGAAAGTATCATAAACAAGGTGCGTTAAACAATAGAAATGTAGTGACCCACAGTCCCAGAGGCCGGAAGTCTGAAGTTGAGGTGTCAGCAGGCCATGATCCCTCTAAAGGTCCTGGGAGAAGGATGTGTTCTGTCCTCGCCCCTTGGGCATTCCTAGGCTTGTAGATGCCTGCTTCCAGTACCTCGTCTTCACAGGGCATCTCTGTGAGTCTTTTCACACTGTCTTCCCTCTGTGCGTGTCTGTCTCTGTATCCAAATTCCACCCCTTCTTTTTAATTTTTGAATCAGAGTCTCACTATGTCACCCAAACTGGAGTGCAGTGGCATGATCACGGCTCACCACAGCCTCAACACCCTGGACTCAGACAATCTTTCCACATTAGTCTCCCGAGTAGCTGGGACTATAGATGTGTACTACCACACCCAGCTGATTTAAAAAAATTATTTTTGTATAGATGAGGTCTTACTGTGTTGCCCAAGCTGATCTCAAACTCCTGGGTTCAAGCAATCCTCTTTTCTCAGCCTCCCAAACTGTCAGGGTTACTGGCATGAGCCACCATGCCTAGCCAAATTTCCTCTTTGTAAGGACACCCGTCAAGTTGGGTTAGGGCCCACCCTAATGACCTCACCTTAACTTGGTTAAACTGGTGAAGAACTATTTCCAAATGAGGCTATTTTCTGAGGTACTTGGGGTTAGGATTTCAGCATATCTCATTTGAGGGGCACAGTTCAATCCATAACACAGCCCATAGAGTTAGGGCTCCTCAGAGCACTCTTTGGGAAATGCTGCCCTAGACATGGGATCTTTCACCCCACAACTCTTGGCCATCAGGACCTGGAACAGGCAGGGAGCAGTGGCTTGGGAGTCTGTAGACATACCACCCTTCTGAAATTATTTTTGTCATCTGTAAAACTAGGATAATTGTCATCTCTTCCAGCATCATTAGAAGAACTAAATTAGATACTGCATGCATATAACTGTGAAAACAAAGCCCTGAACAAACTAAGTGCCTTATAAAAGATCACCACCTTCTCTGAACTGTCTACATGATAGAAGCGTATTTATCTCTCTTGTTTTTGTATCTTTTATAGAAAGTGAGCCTAAATCTTAAATAATGCACAGGGTTGCTGAGAAAGGAACATAACAACAGGATGCAGAGCTGCTGTTGACTTGGTAAGTTCTAGAAAAACCTCATTTAATGAAACACTGATATTCACTATGTGTCTAGGTGCTAAGGACACATAGGTAAGACATTGGGAAGAACAGGGAAGCTAGGATGCTTTGGACAGGAGTGAGCAGCTTCTTTTACATAATAGAATTCAATTCTTAGGTGAACTGTAAAAGGTCTTTCCCGATTCTGCCACTCTTTGTTCCATCTCAATCTCCCCTTTCAGTTCTGTAGGCCAGTATTAGACTCACAGAAATTACCTAGTGGGAAGGTGAAAAGAGATGATCATTTATTGAGTACCTACTGTTAGGTTAGAAAGCTAGTGCTGCAGGAAAGATGCAAAGAATTGCACAAAGAGTAGGTTAGAAAAGAGTAGGTTATTCAGAAAGTAGATAAGAGAAAAAGGGTGGACCCACTTCTTTCCCAGATTGGAGAGGGAGCCAAATGCTTAAGGAATGTTGGGCAGCGAATGCTTGAGGTTTAAAGCTTTTAAAGCTTCCCTTTTAGAAAGAGTAGGTAAGCATTCTTGGGTGAGATAACGCAGGAGCCGTCACCATGGTAATGGGGTGGTAGTCTGTGCCGTATGGATCACAAAGGGCGGCTACAATAGATTAGGCCAGCGTGGCCCTTTACGGCTGGAAGACAAATACTTTGGATTAAATGATAGTACAAAACATGCTTGAGGGATTACAAGACAATTATTAGTAACTACTCTTGGGACACTGGTTTTGTTTCTTGTTTAATGATTATTAAGTGGGTTAAGTAAGCTGCTGAAAAAAACCTGTCAAAGCTAAGCAATGTTAACATGACTGCCTCTCTGGCTAAAGTACTCCATTTTGGCTTTTTACCCTTTCACCTACTGTGTGCTCAGATATTTCACAGTTAGGGGCATTTTAGTTTTATTTTCTTGACTGCTAAGTGTGCCAGTGAGAAATCTGAGGCACCGGACGACAAGACTACTGAATGACAGAGCTGAGATTTGAACCTGTATCTGTCTGACTACTTTGGAGCCTGTGAGCCAGCCATATGCCTTCCACAGGTTGCTCTGTGATCTCCTCATGTGTGCAGGTATGAGGGGCTTGACAGCTAGAACCTTCTTGGATTCATTTTTGTCTACTCAGAAGCATCCAGCATAGTTTGGGGTGCATGGTGGGGAGGGGCTTACCTGATGTCTGGTGGAGTGGTGAGGGGAGGGGCAAGCGCATGGATGATCAGAGAGACTGATCAACATCCTATATATGAGAGTCCTGCCAACAGCCTATACCGACCACCTGAGAAGCCCCCCAGGAGTGCCCAGAACTCAGGCTGGAGCCACTGCTCTAAGTCCTCTTCCCTTTATGTGTACAAAAGGTAAACTAGAAAGAGAAAAGAAGATGGAAGAAGACGGTGGCGGGGGGCGGGGGGGGAGTGGGGGTGGGGAGGAGACAAAGAAATGGCCCCTCCTCTTGGATCAGAAGCTGCCCTGTCCTCCCTCTTCAGCCTTTGAGCCTGCTCTCCCTGGGCCTGGCTCTCATGGGCTGTCTCCTGCTTGCTGGGGCAGAAAAGGGCTCCATACCTACAATCTGAAACCTGTCAGAGCGAAATTTCTCTGAAACTGACAAGGCTCATGTAGCAGGGAGGTGCACTTTTTAGCCTTTTTGTGGAGATTGAGTATTTAGCTGTGTTCACTGAAAAGGCAATTTACCCCTCTGGGGGAACAGAGTGCTCAAAAGCTCAAATGGAGTGAGACACTGGGAAAATCAACCCCACTCTCATTTCCAAACCATCAAAATCAAGATCTCTTTGTTAAGTTGTTTATTCGGTACAGAGAAGCTGCCAAGACTGCAAATGAGACGGTGCTTGGTCGTTGTTCATTCGGGCTGATGGCTTGGCAAGGCCAATCTTCTCAGTGTTGAGAATCCCTAGGCTTAACCCAGTCTTTCCTTTGCTGTTCTACTCTGCAGGTTTTGCCTTGAGCATTTCTCAGAGCTGTTGTCAGAGCCCAGTGGGCTGGTGGGGTGGCAGCTTTATTAAAGGTTAAGTGCCTCTGTTAGAGGGATTCTCTCTTCCCTGGGGGCTGGTAATATTTAACTCTCGCTTTGCAAATTGATTTTTCACATATTTACACAATCTCCAGTAGGACTATCACTGCTTGAGGACAGGGATCGTGTCTTACACTTCTCTACAAGGTCTTCATTGTCTCGCACATAGTGTTCAATAATTACTTGTGGTTTTAGGGTGTGTGTGTGTGTGTGTGTGCGCGCGCGCGTGCGTGTGTGTGTGTGTGTGTGTGTGTGTGTGTGTGTATGCTCGCACGTGTCTATGCACGTGTGCAATGCTACTGGAGATGGAAGAGTTATGGAGCAAACCACAGGGAGTCAGTCAGCAGGCAGTTTTAAGCCCAGCTGCTTGGGGGGTGGTGGGGGTGGTTGGTAAGAGGACAAAGTCAGCAATTATCATTAAAGGAATTTTTTTTATAATGAAATCTTTTAGAAAATCAGCCCAGATGACATTTTCTTTTAACCCCAAACTCAAGATTCTAGTTGTGGCTGCCCAGAGAAATAGAGGTGCCCATTTGCATAGGAGGGGAATTGTTCCTTCAAACATTTATTCAAGGGCAGAGAAAGGCAGGGCTGTTGAGAACAAGAACAATCAGTGGATGGTTGAACCACACAGTAGGATGAGTAGAGTTTACTAGCCGTCAGTGCAGTGTACAAAATTGGATTCTGCTGTTTACAACTAATCTCTCCTCCATGGTAACTGAGATATGCACAGCCTTTTCCTCTTTTTTTCTCCTGTTTTCTGTGTTAATTGGAAATTCACTTCTTATGCTCAGGAAGATCCACAGGGAACATCCCAGAGTCCTGAACTGAAGCATGATGGGAGAATGAATCCTCTGTAACTCTGTCTGCACCTGGTCTCCTTCCCAGACTCCGTCGCATACGTGTGCTGTGAGACCGTCCTTCCAAGCCAGCCCTGACAGCAAGAGGTGATCCTGGTCTAGCTATTGTCCACCTCAAGAGTTTAGCCTCTTTCCTAGACTTTCCTTAAATTTGAATTTCATTTTTCTTTAGCTAGGAAATACAGATAAATTATTTATATTTAAAATTCAATTCCAGATTTTATTTGTTGTGGCTTTCACTAAAATCTCACCAGTGTTTTTTTTTTCCTCTTAGTAAGCAAGCACACTGGCCACATTAGTCAGCTTGGGCTGACATAACAAAATACTAAAAACTGTGTGTCTTAAACAACATAAATGTGTTTTCTCACAGATCTGGAAGCTGGAAGTCCCAGGTCAGTGTTCTGGCTGATTTGGTTTCTGGTGAGTCCGCTATTTCTGGCTTACAGATGGCCGCCTTCTTGCTATGTTCTTGTAGGGAAGTTCAAACATTTCCTCTGAAGGTTTGAACAAATTGAAAATATGCAGATTAATGGGAGAAAGGCACACGAATTTATTAACATGCATAAGCACTAGAGTCATACAAAATATGAGATCAAAGAAGGGCCCGAGGGCTGAAACTTATATACCCTTCTCATAGGAGAGAGAAAAGTGAGAATATAGGTCATGGTGATTGGCAGTAAATAACTTTTAGGGGAAAAGAATGAACCTACAGACAATGTCCTGGCAAAAGTTCCTCTGAGCTCTGGGAGAGGTGGTGGGAAGGTGAGGGGTGGAACATCACTGTGAGCAAAGTTTGTCTTATTATGTAGATAAAGACACCCAGGCAATCTCTAAGAGCTACCCTCAGAAGAATAGGTGAAAAGGATGCCTGGGTGTGGTGATGACTTCCAGTTTCTTCTCTTCTCCTTGTGATTAATCTTTCTTGTTTGTTTTTTTTTTTAAAATACAATTTATAGGAAGGGACTCTTAAGACAAATTTCTTTTAAAAGGAAGTTTCCTAAGATGGATAAGAAAATTCCAGAGAGTTCCTCTCTGTTCTTGGGTGTGGGTGAGGGAATTAAAAAAAAAAGAGAGAAGGTTAGAAAGTTCTTGGTTCTGAGGCAGCTTGTAAGCCCTTCCAATTTCTTTTAATTCAAAAGTGCTAAAATTTGGGGTATTGTTCTCTGTGTCCCAACAGGTTCATAACCTTTCCTTTTTGTATGTGTATAGAGAGAGATCAACCTCTCTGGTGTCTTATCTTATAAGGACTCTAATCCTTTTAGATCAGGGCCTCATCATATGCCTCATTTAACTTCAATTACTTCTGCAGAAGCCCCATCACCAAATACAGCCACACTGGAGGTTAGAACTTCAACATATAAATTGAGATGGGGACACAAAACTCAGTCCATAACACGGGGATTCACAGTTGGTGTTTAGGGACCTAAGAGCCCACAAGGACTAGACTTTAGGAAGTCGAACCCCTCATTTGAAGATGGGGAAACTAAGTCCTAGATGGGAAAATGATGCAGCAAATGAGAGGTGCAACTGGTTGTGTTCACCTCATTTCTCCCAGAGAGCAATGTTTGGGATAGAGATGGCTAACCTGCAGGGGAGTCTGGCAAACGGCCAGGATGTGCTCTTGTTTGCCCGGTAAGTGTTCCTCTGAGTCTGGGTGAGGGGGTCAAAGCAGGTCTCAAACGCCATCCAAGTACATGTCGAAAGTTTCTCAGGACCAGATGTATTTTTGAATAAATATTTTTTCCCAAAATTTAAAAGAGTTATGCAGTCTATATTCTATAAATTGCATAACACCTCCAGCAGCTCTAGCAATCTGGGCAACATCCTGAAATCAAACATAAATACTTTTGCAGAAAAATCTAAGCATCTGCACGCTAAGTGAGACAGATCAAGACAGCCCAACTGGTAAGGCCCAGCTCTGCCACCACAAACCCACGAAATGACATTCTGATTTCAGAGTGACCAACTGGGGATCGTGTGCTCTAACAATTCAACAGCCGCTACTCTTCTGGTGAAAGGAGAAGACAAAAGTCTATTATTAAGAGTTGGAAAGCCAGTGAGTCTCGTGGCTTCCTCCAGTCACCTGATGCTAGGGTGGTCCTAGGTGCTCCAGAGATGCGAGGGGAGCCTTCCTGTTTGCCGAGGGTAGGGAACTGCAGCAATGACTCTCTTGTGGGGGAAGGAGCCTACATAGCCTCCCACCCCCATGTTTGTCCAGGAAGGTTCTCCAGCAACTTCCCATCCACTGCTAAGCTGCAAATTGCCACTTTCCTCCATGCTGAAGTGTGCAGATGTTTCTCTCATCCAGGGTGTAATTAACACCTGACGAAAGCAGTGGGCTGGGACGGGAGGAGGATTCCACTTTGCTTGTAAAAACCATTCCTCAAGAAGTATTTTGTGTCTAGGAAGAAAATTTCTGGAGAAATTAAAAAGTGATCTTATAAAATGAAGAGGCAGGTGGTGTTTATCTGGGCTAATGCCTCCGAGTTTACTTGTTTGATTTCAGCAAGCATACTGACAGATGCCTGATGAGCTATGAAAACTGATTTTGCTCAGTAATGGACCCATAGCCCCACACACTAATGCTGAATCTTGGAATGACATTTTATTTTGCTCTCCTTGACTCAAGAGAATCTTCTGTGGGAAGAGGTTATTTGTTAACAGTTGCTTTTATCCCCATGGCTATTTCATATTTCATATCCTTAGAGGCTCTGTTTATCATAAATTATTTTAGGGAGCTCGGCAATCAATTAAATATCCAGTAGAAAATGAATTGCTGGGAAGACTGTGGTCTTATGGGGCATAGTTGCACGTCACCAGGGTTTTTGTTTCAATATCGCAAGATGCCAATTTTACAAGTTGCTCATGCACAGATGAGTTGGCTGGTCACACGATACCAATAATGATCAACACTGTACCATACCTTTCCGGTGTTGGGAGAATTTTTGCACTCACTGTCTCCTTTGCATCTTACAACATCTTTATGATGTATTTTCTATTCTATTATAGATTCACATATAGACTAAGAGTGACTAAATTACTTGAGTAAAATAAGGGGAGGTGTGGTGGCTCACACCCAGTACTTTGGGAGGCGGAGGCAAGAGGATGGCCTGAGTCCAGGGGTTTGAGACTAGCCTGGGCAACTTGGCGAGACCTCATCTGTACAATACATCAAAAAATTAGCCGGGCCTGGTGGCACATGCCTGTAGTTCCAGCTACTTAGAAGGCTGGGGTGGAAGGAGCCCAGCAAATTGGGGCTGCAGTAGCTGTGAGCGTGATACTGCATCCAGCCTGGGTGACTGAGTGAGACTCGGATTCAAAAAATAAAAATAAAAATAAGGGGAGGAACTGGTATTAGCAGTCATATATTTTCCCAGAGATGAATCTTCCATTCTTCTGTCTTAGTTGGTTTTGGAAGAATGGTGACATAAGCCTTCTAAGTAAAATATCTGAAAAATCAATGATGGTTTATAATAGCTTGATTAATATAAAACTAGTTTGCTTAATGCTTGATATAAGTAATACTAATCTGTAATAGCTCACTCGACATAAGTAACTCCATCTTGTTAAAGTCTTCCATCTTAACTGCCTGCTTGACCTAGAAATGAACCCCCATTGTGTACATGTAATTGCTGTAATGTTCCCATAACCATAGACCCACAGCTGCGTTCCCTTGAGCTAATCACGTTGACCATTCCTGTTGACCGTTTGCAAGACTCCCTAGCCACAAGTTCCGTGTAATTGTATGTCTTATTAACTGAAATCCAAGAGATTGTTCCTTTTGTTTTTAGTACCTTGTACCCTTACCCCCTGCTATGTAGCCCACTGGCGGTTTTTGCCTTTATAAGATTCTTGCTAGTTTAGTTTGGGCATCAAGGGTTTTTCTGGCGTAAGCCTACTCTTGACCCACACATTAATAAAGAACTCATAATTAATTAGACTCGGCTTGCTGGTGTGTCTCTTTCTTGCACAGTCATAACATAAGGACACCAGTCATACTGGATTAGGGTCCACTGTAATTCACAATTCATCTTAACTTGATTTTACCTGCAAAGACCCTGCTCCCAAGTAGGGGTACCAGGAGCTAACACTTAAACATATATTTGGCCGGGGGGTGGGGGCGGAGGCACAACTGTACCCATAAGACACTGTTAATAATGTATTCATGATGTCACCCATGCTCCTGTGACCTGCCATGCCATCAAGCACAACTATGTGATCACTAATGGCAACATAGCCTGAGGACATAGAAAAATGAAGCCTAGACTGCCTCAATGATTTCATTAAAGACAGGAAGACTAAAGTTTTGGCCACAGATTATGTCATGTTTTCCTTGACTGGGATTGCTTGTGGGAGTGCTTATTTAGCTTTCTCTAGGAATAACCCTAGAAGCAAGACTTTTTGGAAGAGGTAGAGGAGAGGGGAAAGATGGGTTAACAATTTCAGGGAAGTAAGGGTATAGTGAAAGGGAAGAGAGTTGAGAAAGGAGGGAAAGCTAATACAAAGTGGTGCATAACCAGGCAAGTCACCACTCCCTAAGAAGGATGGAGCTGGCTGGTCACGGTGGCCAAACCTATAATCCCAGCACTTTGGGAGGCTGAGATGAGGGGATTTCCTGAGCTCATGGGTTCGAGACCCGCCTGGGCAACTTGGCGAGACCTCATCTCTACAACAAATCAAAAAAATTAGTCGAGCATCGCAGCATGTGCCTGTAGTTCCAGCTACTTGGAAGGCTGTGGCAGAAGGATTGCCTGAGCCCAGCAGGTTGACGCTGGGGTGACCATGAGTGTGCCACTGCACTCCAGTCTGGGCAATGGAGTGAGACTCCAATTCAAAAAAATAAAAATAAAATAAAACAAGGATGGAACTGTTTTTAAAGTCATGTGGCTGTCTCTGGGGAAGCCATGTGAACCGTGGCATCACAGAAAAATCCATCAGAGTGGGAGTGGGTGACTAGAAAGGGCGAGAAGCCTATCAGCTTGCCTCTTCTGGTCTTCTGTCTCTCAGTGGTTAAAGCTTACCCTCATGATCATTAATTCCTTCATGACACTGGGCTGTATCATTGAGTCCCTCTGGGCAGTCACCTGGGAAACCAGAGCCATACACTGTGTGCTCCATCCAAGCCTGGAAGTGCAGAGAGGAGCCAGGTCATGTTCTGTTGTAGGAACTGCCAGCCGCTGCATGATGGGCTCAGATAGCTGCTGTGCTAGAGGACAATCCAGACAGTATGGTCTGGGGTCGGCTGCACATGTGGGACCTGCTACTGCAGGATGGACAGGCCAAGTACCTGCAGTGCCCATCCAGGTTGCCCACCTGGGAGAGGCGTGGCAGAGGCTAGAGCAGGTGGACGCTCTGGCTGCTGCCCTACATATGGCCCAGAGCTGGAGGCTGGGAAAATCTGGAGGGACCAGATCTGGACTGATTCAGTCTCCAAATGTCTCGACTCTATTTTGGAAACCCTGACCCAAGTTGTTCATGTTAACACCTCTTTCCCATTGATCCAGGAACTTTTTTTTGTTTTGTTTTGAGTTGGAGTCTCACTTTGTCATCCAGGCTGAAGTGCAGTGGCATGTTCATGGCTACCATAGCCTTGACCTGCTAGGCTCAAGCAATTCCCCTGCCTCAGGTTTCCAAGTAGTTGGAACTCCAGGTGTGCGCCACCATGCCCGGCTAATTTTCTGATGTTTTGTAGAGATGAGGTCTTATCAAGCTGCCCAGACTGGTCTTGAACCCCTTGGCTCAGGCAATCCTTTTGCCTCTGCCTCCTAAAGCATGGGATTACAGGTATGAGCCACCATGCTCGGCTACCTGGGGATATTTTGAATGTATGAAGTTGCTCTCATGTGCTTTCCAGAACACTGAGTTGCCAGGTGTGGGCTCTGACCTGCTGGCTCCCCACTCAGTACCTGATGTGAACCTCCCTTCTGAAGCCCCTTCTGAGACCCGCAAATTCATCCAGGACAGTCTCTGCCTAGTCAGTACACATCATCCCTAAATGCAAAACCCAGATCTGCAAGTTGAAAGCCCCAAGAGGAAATAAGCCGTGTCGCAACTGTCCTCACAGAGAGTGGCTTCTGCCTAGGCTGGGCAGGGAATAGCCTCACCCAGATCGTTCACCTTCAATGACTGATTAAGGCAGAGCCCTCAGGTCTGCCATTGTGGCCAAGTTCTGCGGGGAAAATCCCCTGCAGAGCTCCCCATGAGACTGGCTTTGCTGGGCCACACTGAACCTGGACTTCTCCCTGTTCACAGGAGTTTGTCCCTAATAAGCCTCAGGCATAATGAGCGCCTCCCCAGCATCTGCTTCTGGAGAACCCCATAGGTAACACCTCTGTGACAAGGTCCTCCTCCCTGTCCTGTGACATTCTGCAAGTGCAAAGGGCGATGCCCCTAGTCAGCCTTGAGAGAGTGAGTTAGGGGCAACTTCCTTGGGTCCCCTCCCCCTGTGGGATCATTTCTGTCCTCTTAATAAATCTTGCTTTAAAAAAAGAAAGAGGGGAAACACTTCTTATCAACAGGGTGCCTGAATGAAACGTAATTGTACACCTAATCCTTAACTGGACCCCACAAAAACATAATAAAAAGTATTGATAAAAAAAGAAAGAAGGAAAGCAAGCAAGCAAGAAAGAAAAGAAACGAAAAGAAACGAAAAGAAAAGAAAGAAAGAAAGAAAGAAAGAAAGAAAGAAAGAAAGAAAGAAAGAAAGAAAGAAAGAAAAAGAAAGAAAGAAAGGTTGAGTTAGGGCCAGGCTCAGTGGGTTCAAGACCAGCCCAGGCAACTCGGTGAGACCTCATCTCTACAATAAATCAAAAATTAGCCTAGCATGATAGTGTGCACCTGTAGTTCTGACTACTTGGAAGGTTGAGGCAGAAGGATCGCCAGGGTCCAGCGGATCGATGCTGGGGTGACCATGAGCATGCCACTGTACTTCAGCCTGGGTGGAATGAGACTCCAACTCAAAAAAGAGAAAGAGAGAGAGAGGAGGAGAGAGAGGGGGGGTGAAAGGGGGTGGAAAAAGAGAGAGAGAGGGAGGGAGGGAGGGAGGAAGGAAGGAAGGAAGGAAGGAAGGAAGGGTGTAAGGAAGGTAGAAAGGAAGAAAGGAAAGAAAGAATGAGTTAGTGACCTGAGCAGGGTAGATGAGACAGACTGGGGACTATGAGGGGAAAAAGCACTGACTGCCAGGCTGAATACTGTCCAGAGAGAATGCTGGGCTGTCATACTCTTGGCTGCAGGGAGGTCCAGACAGAGGCCAGAGAGCATCATCTTAGTGGGTAGGGCTGTCAGGGTGGGGAAGTGGGCTGGCTCAGACCCAAGAGCAGATGAGCAGGCACTGGGAGGGATATTGAGTCAGGGACTCTATTCCCAGACCTGGGATTCAGTGACCAGCTGAAGCGTGGATATGGACTTCTGGAGTTTATCAGTGTTTGGGGACTCGGCTGCCACCTGCCCATAGAGAAACTTTATGCAAATTAGAAGAAGGCACTGCTGTTGGTCCCAGTCTCACCTGGATAGACCGTCTCCACAGGCATTTGGCATGTGTGCAGAGGACCCTTTTGGGAGAGCTAAATTGTGCCCTTATAGGCAGATGGCAGCCTTGCCCCAACGAGCATGGATTGGCGGGTGTGCATGGCTGGGTTTCAGCTCCCACTCAGCTCTTTTGCCAGGAGCCTTTGTTCTGGGCACAGCATGCACAATTGTACACAACAGCCCTGCTCCCAGACTTCCCTTGGAAAGCATAAACCTTGGCCTTGGAGAGAGTCAGTGCAGATGGAAATGGCATCTCAGAGGGCCCCAATCATGTGCCACACAGGATTCAGGGCCATGTCCTCTGTACTGGCAAAATGTGTGGCAACACGGTCCTGCCAGAGTCGTCTTTGATCCTCATTAGGATGCTGTTGAAACAGTCCCTACAACTTCATAAAACGAGTCAGGGAAGAAGGGAGGGGGAGAAATGAACATCAAGCAAGCTTGAGGCACACTCAGCGTTAATCATCAGGTCAGCTTGCTCTCTGACCCGCCTCCTCGGAATTGTTTTGTGCCTATTGTTCTAGAATCACATAGCCCCTAGATTATAGTTCCCCTTAACTGTTCTACAGATAACAACTTGAACATTATGAAATGTTAAGTTTTCCATTTGAGATATTCTTTCACGTCTTGAAACTACTGACGCCAGCTGAAGGGCCCCTTGAGAGGCTGACTCACCAAAGATTGCACTTTCTACATCCTGATGATTTCATCCCTCTTATCCCGACCAATCAACACCTCAGTTTTCCAGCCCCTCACCCTCTATGATCCCCTTAAGTGCCCAGAACCCCTCGGAGAGATGGATTTGAAGCTCTCCTCCCATCTCCTCATTTGGCTGCCCTGTGATTATGAAACTCTTTTTCTGCTGCAAACCCTGTTGTCTCTGTATATTACTCAGTTGCTGCTCAGTGGGCATACAGACTTATTGGATGTATAACACTGTGAGGTAGGTACTGCTAACATCCACATTTTATTTTATTTTGTTAATTTTTTTTGAGTTGGAGTCTCACTCTGTCACCCAGGCTGGAGTGCAGTGGCACACTCATGGCCACCCCAGTGTTGACCTGCTGGGCTCTGGCGATCCTTCCTTCTCAGCCCTCCAGGCAGCCAGAACTACAGGCATGTGCCACCATGCCCGGCTAATTTTTGATTTATTATAGAGATGAGGTCTCGCCATGTTTTCTAGGCTGGTCTTAAACCCGCGGGCTCAGGCAATCCTCTCACCTCGGCCTCACAAAGTGCTAGTATTATAGGTTGAGCCAGCGAGCCCAACCAACGTCCACATTTTAGAGGTTAGGAAAAGGAAGCTCAGAGAGAATGGGAAATTCATCTAAAGACACACAATATGTGATAGTGGAACTGAGGCTGAGATCACTCCACCTGGCTCAACAACTCAAAAGGAACCCATCCCACGGTGGAGCGTTTAACAGCATTTTTGAGCAAAGGCATGTCAGTTCAATTAGTCTAACCATACAGATAAGAAATCTTAGGCTTGAAGAGGTTTTTTTGCAACTTATCCAAATTTACACAGTTGCTCAATGAAAGAGCCATGCCCAGAACCAGGTCTTCCTGCTCAGGTCATTGCAGAACGAGGTCTGCCTTCTCAGGCCGCTGTCACAATCATTTCCCATGCTGCCTTCCTGGCCACTCTGGAGAGACAAAGAATGTGAGAGACGTCCAGTGTTATGTCTCCCTATGGACCGTCTTCTGCATGCTATGTGGAAAAACACTATCTTCTCTCTACATTTTTTCCATTCCCCATCTGCAAGATCCCTCAAAGACAGAACCTTCACCATCCATCTATCCATCCATCCACCCACTCCTTCCTTCCTTCTTTCCTTCCCTCCTTCCTTCCTTCCTTCCACCCATCCACACATCCATCCATCTATCCATCCATCCATTCACTCATTTATCCATCCATCCCTCCAACACTTTGCATCTTAAACATTCTCCAGGTCCTAAGCAGGGTTCTGGGGACATGGACAAAAATAGGAGCGTCTGCTCTCAAAGAGTTAACTGTATATGTAGAGAGACATACTTGCCTGCCTGTAAATCAACAATTGCCTTCGAGAGTGCAAAGAGTTGTGACAGAGGCCAGCAAAGAGTGGAGAACTGGGTGGGGGGTGTACTGTGTATCTCAGGATCAGGCAAAAGTCATCAGAGTTGGTGCTCAGGGCTGTGGGCAGAGAGGAAGTCAACCAGGTGTTGACAGAGGGGGTCAGGAAGGATGTTAAGTTCAAGACCAGGGAATCAGAAACTGCACTTGGCTTTGACTTGATGCTTTACCCTCTAGGCCCACTGAGGCAAAGGTCCTACCTCCACAGCTTGGCCTGCCCCTATGGCTTTACTGGGTACAGCCCAGGCTGCAGCTCCTGTAAATTGGAGTCAGGTGCCTGCAGCTATCCCAGGTTGGAATCCTCTGCCAGTCTGGGGTCTTTGGTGGTCCCACCTCCTTGACTCTGCTGAGCATTGCCCTAGTGGGGGCTCTCTGCAGGGACCTAACCCTGAGGTGGTTCTCTGCTTAGGACCCCCAGCTCTATGAGACAATCGAAGTGGAGGCAGACACAGTCCCACAGCTTTGCAGGGTGCAAATCATGCTATACCAGGTCTTCCAGGGCCTTACTTAGGGCCACTGAGGAGTGCAGTGTATTAACTAGGAGCCTATGATGTGGGGCACCAGTTGCCAGGAAGGAGTGCTCCTCCTTTGACACTGTTCTGTCCCACTGGCCCTTACATCCCGTGATGGGGTCAGTGTCTTGGACAATAGGTCCTGGCTTCTGTTAGATGGCTGTCCCATGTCCCCATTGTCTTGAAGAGTAACACCTAGCCTTTGTTCAGGTGGCAATGGCCATCCATAATAATTTCCTCATCAAATTTGGCCACAACCTTCTCTTTCCTGAGAAACTTTCTCTTTTTTTTTTTTGAGTTGGACTCTCGCTCTGTCGCCCAGGCTGGAGGGCAGTGGCACGCTCACGGTCACCCTAGCGTTGACCTGCTGGGCTCCCACGATCCTTCTGCCTCAGCCTTCCAAGCAGCCAGAACTACAGGCGCATGCTAGCACGCCAGGTTAATTTTTTATTTTTATTGTAGAGATGAGGTCTCGCTAAGTTGCCCGGGCTGGTCTTGAACCCGCGGGCTCAAGCAATCCATTCGCCTTGGCCTCACAAAATGCTGGGATTACAGGCCGAGCCACCGAGCCTGGCCACTTTCTCATTTTTTCCAATAGGGATAGGCTGAGAGTATTCTAAATTTTAAGGGTCTCTCAAAACCAGGAGTTTGAGATGACATAGTGAGATCCAGTCTCTGCAGAAACAAAAAACCAATTTTGTCTTTAAATCATTTCTCTTTTCTAAATGTTTTCTATAGGCAGTCAAGAGGAACCAAGCCACGCTTCCAACACTTTGCTTAGAAATAGCTTCAGATCAATATCCAATTTTATCACTCACATGTTCTACCCTCCACAAAACACTAGGACATAAGCACCATTCAGCCAAGTTCTTTGCCACTTTACAACAAGAATTGCCTTTCTTCCAATTTCCAGCAACGTGTTCCTCATTCCTGTCACCTTATCAAAGTGGCCTTTTCCACCTATATTTCTTTTTTCTTTCTTTCTTTTTTTTTTGAGTTGGAGTCTCACTCCGTCACCCAGACTGGAGTGCAGTGGCCACTCCCGGCCACCGCAGCCTCGACCTGCTGGGCTCCGGCGATCCTTCCGCCTCAGCCTTCCAAGTAGCTGGACCTACAGTCGTGTGCTACCATGCCCAGCTAGATTTTTTTTTTATTGTAGAGATAAGGTCTCGCCAAGTTGCCCAGGCAGGTCTCGATTGCCTGTGGGCTCAGGCAATTCACTCACCTCAGCCTCCCAAAGTGCAGGATTACAGGCTGAGCCACTGAGCCTGGCTCCACCTATATTTCTATCAACATTCTATCGACAACCAACCAGTCATTCCCTAAGAAAACTGAGGCTTTCTTTACACCTCTTATCCTTCCGCAGGAGCTGAGGTCTGTGTGCTTTTTGCTTGAAAGTGTTCTTTATTAAGGTTCTTGTCAGTTGTCGGCCAGGAAGGCGGGCAGGACAGCAATAACAGACATAGTTAATGGGATATCACTCTTACTGCTTGGCAGCCTCAGCTCCATGAACCCTCAGAGGCAAGGAGACTCTGCACTCACCTTTCTTCTCTGGCTGCATCCCTGCTAGGGGTCAACTGTCCTGTGCTCTGGGGACTGTAGTCGAAGGTGACCATAGTGATATTCAGCAATGAGGTATGAAGCACTTTTGCTAGGATGAGTCCACGAACTTAATTGTCAGCTCTTAGACTGGGCTCAGTGGCTCAGCCTGTAATCCCAGCACTTTGGGAGACCGAGGTAAGTGGATTGCCTGAGCCCGTGCGTTTGAGACCAGCCCGGGCAACTTGGTGAGACCTCGTCCCTACAATCAATAAAAAATTAGCCAGGCGTGGTAGCACGCACCTGTAGTTCTGGCTACTTGGAAGATTGAGGCGGAAGGATCACTGGAGCCCAGCAGGTCGATGCTGGGGTGACCGTGAGTGTGCCATTGCACTCCAGCCTGGGCGACAGAGTGAGACTCCAACTAAAAAAAAAAAAAATTGTTAGCCCTGTAGTATTTCAGTGACACAAGGACAACATCGAGGTGCATCTCTCCATTCTGTCTCTGATCACATTCATTTCATCTGAAGGTTCCTCTCCTTGTGGTTGCAAGATGAACATCAACGGCTCCCAGAGAAACATGCTTCTTCATCCATATCCAGAAGGAGAGGGCATGTCTCTTGCCTCAGCAATCAAATAAGAAGTTTTCACTACACTTTGAATGGAGCAACATGGGTCCGGTCCTGTCCCCTCCTCATCACCATGGCCAGGAAAATACCTTGAGTGGTTTGGGACTGGGCTACTCATCTTTTCCCAAAACAAGGGAGAAGTATATGTCAGGAGGGTCATGTGAGGGGCTTAGACTGGTCAGGACCCCCTCGGAGGTTGGAGATGGAACCCACCCTGTCCACACTCCTCAGCTACTACACACTGGGTGTGAGGAAGTGGAACACGCATTGAAGAAGCCTGTGCAGTGAGCAGGCTACATGGGTGAATACATGAAGACAGCAGAACCAAAGATGGACAGAAGCATCTCCCCAATACCAATTCTGTTTTGACTCTTTTTTCTGTTAGCACATTTTCACAGTCAAGGACATTAAAGCTTACGCATACATTGGCATTGAGAAGTGAAGAAGTTTGTGTCTGATTTCCCAGGTTTCTTTCAGTCTCAATGTGAAAATAGGTGCAGTGATAGCAATTCTTCACATTGTAGTTCCTAACGTGCTTTCTTTAGCACTACAAAGAACCACCTGACATAAGTCTACTAGGTATTATGTCCATTTTATAGAAGGTGGAGTTGAGACTCAAAGAGGCAAAATGACTTGTCCATGGTGACACAACTAGTGTATGACAGAAGTGGGACACAAAGCTGAGTATCCTGACTCGCGATTCAATCTGCCTTCATGGTCTTAGGTTGTAGAATTACTTCACCGTTATCAAGTAGAAAGGCATCTCTTTTCATCCCAAGAGTTTGCATGCTGTAGTACTCCCTGTTCCCTTGATTTCATGAGCTCCCCATCACTTGAGGCATCCAAGCTGAGACGGAGTGCCTGCTCGGAGGGATTCTGTGGCAGAGAGTTCTACTCTGGATGGAAGGTTGACCTAAATAATTCAGGCTCTCTGGAAACTGAGCATCGCCAAGGATCCATCTGTAGACTTGTGAAGCCCCCATTTGATTGTCATAACCACACAAGGAAGCAGCTTCCCCAGAGAGCTCTACTTTGCAGCCTGTGCTAGGACTAAGGCAGAGAGGAGGCTCTCAGAGACGCATAAACCATACACGTCCGATGACTGGATGCTGTTTTAGGGGAAGGCACTGAGCCCATGACATCATAATTATTTGGTTCTCTCGTACTGAAATATCCCACAAATGACAGTAATTATCAAGTCCTGCCTGACATGACATTTTCTTCCTAACATTGGAAGGTGTTCCAGAATTTTCTCTGTCTTTACTCCATTCCTTCTTTCTGCCCTCTCACCATCCACCTTTCGCTCTGCTCCCGGTTCAGTGTCAGCCCACACCATTTTCCACTTCCCACACATTCCTTTTCTCTCCTCATTTGACCCCATAAGGTTCCCTCCCCCCACCTCCCTCTCTTCTGAGCTAGAGGGTTCAAAATTTCTACCAAAGCAACTAAAGTTAATGACTGAATATATTGTCTGGTAGAGTTCAGAAGAGTCATACTTTAATGAGAAATAAAGGTGATAAATATCAAAAAAATTGTACTAAAATAGAGCTTGTAAAATCATTGAGTTGTGCTTTATTGATAATCAAATAAAAGCAAATTAAAACAAGGTATCATTTCCACTCTTCTGGCTGCCAAAAATTTGTTTATTTATTTGAGTTGGAGTCTTACTCTGTTGCCCAGGTTGGAATGCAGTGACATACTCACAGCCACTGTAGCCTCACTCTGCTGGGTTCAGGTGATCCTTCCGCTTCAGCCTTCCAAGTAGCCGGAACTACAGGCGTGTGCCACCATGTCCAGTTTATTTGTTTATTTATTTATTGTAGAGACAAGGCCTCACCAAATTGTCCAGGCTGGTTTGGAATCCATGGACTCAGGCAATCCTTTCACCTCCACATCCCAAAGTGCTGGGATTATAGGTGTGAGCCACCATTCCCGGCTGCCAAAAATTTAAAGTGATGGACTCCATGCAGAAATGGCAACAGTTGGGGGCAAGAGAGATTTCCATTAAGGATATCTGCTTGCACGGCATTTTAATGGTATTTATGCAAATTTAAGGGTAGGGAAGGAAAGGAGGGGCATTGAGAGACAGCACTTGTCATGTGTTTATTGGCCATTTGCATATTCTTTTTGGGAAAATTCCTATTCAAATCCTTTGCCCATTTTTAAATTGGGTTATTTGTCTTTTTATTGTTGAGTTGCAGGAGGTTTTCATATATTTTGGACACTAGATCCTTATCAGATATATATAATTTTCAAATATGTTCTCCCATTCTGTGGGTTTTCTTTTATTCTTTGTTTTTAAAAAATTTTTTATTTTAAAGATTCAGGGTTAGGTATACAAATGTTCATTATGCAGGTACCCTTATTGATGAGGTGTGCCCTATCCTTCCCACCACAGATTCCCACTACTGTCAATCCCACTCTCCAACCCGCAGCAGTTTCCCACTACTGTCTATGGGTTTTCTTTCTACTGCCTTGATACTGTCCTTTGACACACAATGTTCTAAATGTATCTGTTTTTTTATTTGGACGCTTGTGCTTTTGGTAACATCTAGAGGCATCGCATTGCTTAATCTAGGGTCACTAAGACCTCGCCTATGTTTCCTCTTAGGAGTTTCATAATTTTATTTCTTATATTTGGATCTTTTATCCATTTTGAGTTAATTTTGTGTATGGTGTGAGGTATGCACCACATACCTCATTCTTTTGTGTGAATGGTGTCTCAGGACCGCTTGTTACAAAGACAGTTCTTTCTCCACTGAATTACTTGGCACTCTGGGAAAAATCAATTGACTGTAAATGTAAGAGTTTATTTCTGGATTCTCAGTTCTATTCCGTTTCTCTATCATGATGACAGTAACCCACAGTCTTGATCACTGCAGCATTGTAGTAAGTTTTGATGATTTGCTGAAACATTTTTTAGGTTTTTGCATCTATGTTTATGAGAGATATTGTTCTGTGGTTTTCTTGCAATGTCTTTGTCTGGTTTTGGTAACAGGATAAGGCTACCACATACATCGAGTTGGGGAGTATTTTTGCCTCATTTATGTTTTGGAAGAATTTGTGTAGAATTTGTATTCTTTCTTTCTTGTTTGGTAGAATTTCTTAGTGAAGTCATTTAGACCTCAAATTTTCTTTGTGGGAAGGTATCAACTACAATTTCAGTTCATTAAATAGCTAAAGGGCTATTCATGTTATCTACTTTTTTCTTGTGTGAGGTTTGGTAGTGTCTTTCAAGGAATTTGAGAATTACCAGTCTTTACACATAAATTCAATACCTTGAACTAGACTTTAACTGCAATACCCATTAGTGTGGATGTATTTTTTTTTTTTTTTAAGTTGGAGCCTCACTCTGTCGCCCAGACTGGAGTGCAGTGGCCACTCCCGGCCACTGCAGCCTTGACCTGCTGGGCTCTGGTGATCCTTCCGCCTCAGCCTTCAGAGTAGCCGGAATTACATGCATGCGCTACCACACCTAGCTGATTTTTTGATTTATTGTAGAGATGAGGTCTCGCTGCCTAGGCGGGTCTCAAACCCACGGGCTCAGGCAATCCACTCACCTCAGCTTCCCAAAGGCGCGGGATTACAGTCTGAGCCACCGAGCCTGGCGGATGTGTTTTTTTGTAGGCAGGAACAATACCATTTTCATTTCTGTGTTTTCTACAGAAATGCTACAGACTCCAGCACAAAACAGGTGCTCAGCTAAGGCATGGGGAATGAAAGACAGAGTGTTATGTTTTTAAAAGGGTTTTCTTTCAAGATCAAAATCTCTATCAAAGCAACTAAAGTTAATGACTGTCTACATTGTCTAACAGAGTTCAGAAGGGTCATGCTTTAATGAGAAATAAAGGTGATAAATAACAACAACAAAAAAGAACAAATATAGAGCTTGTAAAATCATTGAGTTGTGCTTTACTGACAATTAAAAAAATGCAAATTAAAACAAGGTACCATTTCTACTCTTCTGGCTGCCAAAAATTTAAAAAGATGGATTCTGTGCAGAAATGGTAAGAGTTTGGGGAAATAGGAACTTTCACTGAGAGTAGCTTTTTGCAAGGCATTTTAGCGGTATTTATGCAGATTGAAAATGTCTATAGCCTTTAGCCTAGCCTTTCCACTGTTAGGAACCAATCTATAGAGATATAAATGTGTAAGAACACAAAATGCATATGATTATTATATGTATAGTATTACAATCCTATTTTAATAGCAGACAATTAGAAGCAAACTTAATATCTAACCACAGGAGAGTAAATAAATAAGTCCCATGAGTATTAAAATGAAGTAGTGCTTGTGAGGCATTACTAAGTAAAAAGAAACAAAATGTAAATTGGAGACTCTCCCTTCCTTCCCTCCCTCCCTCCCTCCCTCCTTCTCTCCTTCCTTCCTTTCATCCATCTATCCCTCTGCCTGTCCTTTTTTTTCTATCTTTCTACCTATCTGTCTACTTAGGAAAAAAGCCTGGGCATACATGCACACCAAAATGTGTGTAGTAGGCAGAATTCTAAGGTGGTCCCATGATTCCTGCCTCCAGTGTCTGCACTGTGTATAATTTCCTCCCCTTTAGCAGAGGCAGGACTGTGAATATGGTAGCAGTCAGTCCTATGATTATGTGACCTGGCAAAAGTGAAAGGAATTTTGAAGATGTAATTAAGAGCCCTAGTCAGTGTGACTTTGAAATAATCAAAAGGGAGAATCTCCTGGATGAGCCGGGTCTTTTAAAAGAAGGCTTAGACCTCCTCTGAGATCAGAGAGATTCTGCCACTGGCCTTAATGAAGAAGCATGAGGCCCATGTAAAGTCTACGGCTGCAAGGAAATGAAATCTGCCACACAAGCTCGGAAGAGGACCCTGAGCCTCAGATGAGGCTGAACTCTGGCCAGCACCTTGAGTCAGCCTTGAGATACCCAGAGCAGAGCACCTGGTTAGGCCATGCTGACTCCTGACCAGTGAACACTGGGAGATAATAAAGGTGTGTTACCCGAAGCTGCTCTATTTGTGGTAATTCATCACAGTAACAGAAAACTCATACACCCTGTATAGTTCTGATCTCTGGGCAACTGGGAAATTAGGGGGTGCAAATACTGGGTTTTCTTTCACATTTTTTGAGTGAGTTTGTACAATAAAGATGTATTTGTTTTGCTATTAAAGGGAAATCCTATCAGACTTATTTTTGAAGAATTTTCTGCCACCATTTGGTTTACACTCCCAGTGTGTTTTGAAAGCAAGCACAAACACAAACAGCATCCTTACCCCTCCCACCTACTCCAAAGTGGTGGCCGGAAGCAGGAGCATTCATTCCCCTTCTGTCTTTTTTTTGACTTCATTTCTCTCCCCTAAGATCCCAGGCCCAGAGTGGGTCCTATCCCAGCTCCCAGGGCAGCTACACACATCCGAAACCTCTAACATCTTTCTACATCTCTGGGACATGTGGCAACCCTGTCACTGTCTTCCCTCCTGCCACAGAGCAGGATGAGTCACAGCTGAGCAGAGGCTTTGGAGGCAGGGAGGCTGAGGGAGCAGACCTCATGAAAACGTGGCGACCTGGGAATGGGAACCAGGCAGTCAAGTCCCCTCCACTCCTCACCCCCCCGCCTTCATTGTTCAGCATCTCATAGTTTCCAAAGCCTGTTCATACCCAATATTTTATTTGTTCCTATAAGAGCTTATAGTCAGGAAGGAAAGGGTCATTAGTTTCATTTTGCTGATGAAAAAACCGGGGCATAGGGGGAGAAAAAGGAGCTGAGGAGTTGGGATAAAAAGACAAAATTTCCTGATTATTCAGTTTGACACCTTTCTCCTCTCTACCCCATTTCCACCAGCATCATCTCCCACCAGCATCACCTCCTGCACTTGGCTTCCAGGGTCCAGTTTATTCGGACGGGGGTAGAGGGTGAGTCTTCTGTCAATCAGCAATTCTTGGTGGGAGTGGGGAGGGCGATGGAGAGGAGAGGGCAGGGGTGGGGATGGGGCAGCTCGCTGGTGCTGGTGGCTGCACAGCAAGTAATGAAATGTACATTTTCAATGGAGTACAGAGCTGAATCTTAATGAAAGGCATTATTAAGTCCAACAAAACACAAAGAAATTGTAACTGAGCAGAACTGATTAGTCCATAGAAAGGGAATAGATTACAGCTTGCCTCACTCGGCGTCTAGACAAATCACTTAGATTCATATGCGCTGGTTTTAATTAGTGCCATGGAAATCGAGCATTCTGCAGCCCCAAATGTTATTGTTCAACAAGTAAAAAAAATTTAATAAAAAAATGCAACTCAAACAATCACTTCCCATAATGCCTAAATGAACTGTGTTTGTTTCCTTCCTCATTTAAATGAGAAACCCACGTGTGTCGAAATTACCATTGCTTCTATGTCTATGTCTAATAAGGAGATTCTGAGCTCCTCATCCCTTACCTTATGGTGTCAGGAAATGTACAGTTCCCCTGAAAGTCCTGTGTGGGGCTGAACATATCACAGCCAGAAGCTTTCCATTTTTAGCCAAAAAGTTCAGATCTTTTTTTTTTTCCTGGTTTAACCCTTCAGGATATTCTTTTTGTTTCTTTTTGAGTTGGAGTCTCACTCTGTTGTCCAGGTTGGGGTGCAGTGGCATGCTCAGGGCCACCGCAGCCTCGACCTGCTGGGCTTAGGCGATCCTTCCGCCTCAGCCCTCCAAGTAGCTAGAACTACAGACGCACGCCACCACACCCAGCTAGTTTTTGTGATTCATTGTAGAGACAAGGTCTCACCAAGTTGCCCAGGTTGGTCTTGAACCCCTGGGCTCAGGCAATCCTTTCACCTCAGCCTCCCAAATTGCTGGGATTACAGGCTGAGCCACTGTGCCCAGCCCCCTTCAGGATATTCTAAAGGGATCCAGGCTGCTTGCTCAAGTGTCCATGTAATAGTGACCTTCAATAACAAGGCAGCAATTTTTTTTTTTTTTTTTTTGGGTCTATGGAATTCCAGCATAACCTTTCACAAACTCCAGATAGGATCTATGGGGTCAGAGGATAAAGGGCCTCTCCCCACAGCTTGATAAAGGGAGGCATAGGGAGGGCTTAGTAGGTGTGAGGGAAGGAGAGTGTGCTTGTCAGCTTGAGATGCCATAACAAAATACCACAGACTGGGGATTTCAACAACAGACATTTATTGTCTCACAGTCTTGGAGAATCTGGAAGTCCAAAATCAAGAAGCTGGCAGGCTTTCTTTCTTGGAGGCCTCTTTCCTTGACTTGAGAGGGTCACCTTCTCACTGTGTCCTCACATGGCAGAGAGAGAGCAAGATCTCTCTTCATCTTCTTTATTCAATAAGGCCACCAATCTTATGGATTAGGGCCTCACCCTTATGACCTCATTTAACCTCAGTCATCTCATTTTAAAGGCCCTGTCTCTGAATATGGTTGCACTGGGGGTGAGGGCTTCAATATGAATTTGGAGGAGTGAAAAAGTCATGCAGGTCATAATGGAGGGGGTGGTACATGCCTGGGGAGAGAACTGAATGAGGATTCAGCCAATTGGCAGGTTCTGCTCACTCTGGCCAGGTGCAAGGAAGGGGGCCTGGGAGGATAAGGGTTTATGGGATTCAAGGGGGACAGCACTCTGGGCTTGGGCATGTCAGTAGACCAGGCTTTGAGACTCACCAGGGTTTGATGAGGAGACTGGGGTATGGAGCATGCAGGTGTGAAGAGAAAATTCTCATGTCCCTGCCATTTGGAAGGAAGACCATGTGGCCACTGACAATCTTACTCCTGGTCAGGGCTCAGCTCCACGCAGCTCCGGTTACTCTCACCTCCCGTCAGTCTGACCACAGGTCTGGGGCATGCCCCGGGGACTGTGTCTTGCTCACTTCCATGCCTCAGACACTGCTGAGGCCCAGCTCTATAGGGTGGCTGAGCAACTCAAGGTCCATCGTAGACCATGAAGGTCCTGTGGCTTTCTAAATTGCATGGATTCTGCTTGTGCACAATGAAGCATTCACTCATTTCTTCCCTCCAAACGCCTACCCAGCATCTGGCAGTCCAGGCCCTATGCTGGGCATAGTCACAGAGAGAAATAATCCAGACTGTGCCCAGGGTGGGGCAGGGGGCAGACAAGCCTGTGGTGCATGAATGGACGGTGCTACAGGACAGGACACCGAAGGGCTGTGTGAGTGCTTGGGCAAGGGAACCTTGATCCCTCAGGGGGATGGGAAAGGGTGCAAGGAAAAAGTCCTGGGAGACCTCCTGGAGGAGGCACATCATTGGGGACTGAGCTTTGAAAGAATGAACCCAGGGATGGGTGGGGGCAGTGTTGCAGTCAGAGCACACAGTATATTTGGAGCATGTAGAGGTTGGTGCAATGCTGAGTCTGGGACCCAGGACTGCCTCTGTCTGTGGTGGCGCTCCTGTCTACATGAGAGGCCTGGCCCCTTTCGCCTCACTGCCCACCTGTTAGACCTGGCTCAGGCTCAGCTTCTCCAGACCCTAGCTGCCCGATATGGCAGTCACTGGCCACAAGAGGCTGTAAGCAAAATGTGGTTACATGTGCAAAGGAACATTACTCAGCCATAAAAAGGAATGAAGTACTAACCTTACAACAAACATCATGATAAGTGAGAGAAACCAGTCACAAAAGGTCGCATATTATAGGATTCCATTTATATGAAATAGCCAGAATAGGCAAATCCATAGACAGAAAGTAGGTTAGTGGCTTCCTAGAGCTGGGGAGGTGGGGGTCATGGCTTAAAAGTATACAGTCTATTTCTAAAGTGATGAAATTGCTCTAAAATTAACTGGTGGTGATTGTTGCACAACTCTGTGAATATACTAAAAGCCATTGGATTGTCCTCTTAAAATGGGTCAATTGTATGGTATGTGAATTATATCTCAATAAAGCTGTTAAAAATCAAATATAAATAAAAATTCACCCTAACCCTAACTCTAACCCTAACCCAAGCCTGTAATCTCAGTACTTTGGGAAGCCAAGGTGAGGGAAATGCCTGAGCCCATGGGTTTGAGAACAGCCGAGCGTGGTAGCACGTGCCTATCGTTCTGCCTCTTGGAAGGCTGAGGCGGAAGGATCACCAGAGCTCAGCAGGTCAACACTGGTGTGGCCATGAGGGTGCCAATGCACTACAGCCTGGGTGAAGGAGTGAGACTCTGACTCAAAAAAAAAAAAAAAAATTCAGCTCTTCAGGTGAACGAGCCACATTCAGATTTCAGTGGCCATGTGGTGTCTGCCATGTTGGACAGCCTGGGCGAAGAGTTTTTTGGTCATTCTGAGAGTCCCGGCGGCTGGTGCTGGGCTGCCCTGGACTCAGGCTTCCCGGTGTCAGCTTGTGGGGTCCCCTCGGTCCCTGGCCTAGCGCTCATCTCCCATGCTTGGCACTGCTCCCTGGCCTCCACACTTCAAACCTGAATCCGGCAGGAAGAGCAACTGTGTCAGTCTCATCTCCACTCTGTTCTCAGCACCCAGAATAAGCCAGGAGCACAGTAAGGACCAACCCTGTCCACTAATTAAAGGGATGCATGGACCTCCTCAGGGAAGCCTTCCTCCAGGTCCCACACAGAATCAGACCCTCCCTTCTCTGCAAACTGTAGCACTTGGCCAGTGCCTGTCCCAGCACTTGGTCCCCATCAGTCCCAGCATCTGGCCCCCACCTGTCTCAGCACTTGGTCCCCACTTGTCTCAGTCTTTGCCTCTACCTATCTCAGCATTTGGTCCCCACTTGTCTCAGTCTTTGCCCCCACCTGTCTCAGCACTTGGTCCCCACTTGTCTCAGTCTTTGCCCCTACCTATCTCAGCATTTGGTCCCCACTTGTCTCAGTCTTTGCCCCCACCTGTTGTAGGACTTGGTCCCCATCTGTCCCAGCACTTGGTCCCCACCTGCATTCTATAGCATTGTAACCATGTACTGTGGCTGTGTCCTAATTCTACAGGTGAGAAACAAGACTTAAAGAAGTAACCTGCCCCAGACTACATATATTGGTATCTTAGGGCTCCATAACAAAGTACCACAGCTGGATAGTTTAGAACAATGGGAATTTCATTCTCTCATGGTTCTGGAGGCCAGAAGTCCCCAGTCAAGGTGTCATCAAGGTTAGTTCCTTCTTGGGCACTCAGAGGGCTCCGTGCCTCTCTCCTAGCATCTGGTTGCTACCGGCAGTCCTCAGCACTCCTTGGTTTGCGCCTGCATCGTTCCAGCTTCTGCCTCCATTGTCACGTGGTGTTCTCCCTGTGTATCTGTGTCTCTTCTTGTAACGACTCCAGTAGTTGGATTTAGGGCCCGCCCCATCCCAGGATGAACTCATCTATCAGCAAAGACCCAATTTCTAAATAAGGTTGCATACACAGGAACTGGGGCTAGGACTTGAAAATGGCTTTGAGGGGATGCAATTTATCCTACAGTCTCACACAGTCAATGTCTGAGCCTAAAAAGGCCTCCACTCACACCCTCTCTGTTCACTGCCCTCATTCAATAGATGACAAGTGATTGCATAAAGTCCATGCCGCCCATTTCACAGCCCTAAAACTGAGGGGTGCGCCAGCCTTCAGCTCCCCCTCTAAGGATATGGGGGCTGCTTCTCACAGAGCAGGATTGTTTCCCCTCTCCTCCTCCCTCCCCCACCTTCTGGCTGCAGGCTTGACCCAGTGATTCAGAGCTGTTTCTCTCTCATGTCCCTATTGTCAGCGGGCACCTGCTCTGCTGTGGGCTGTGTGGGGACATTTTCTCTGCTGGGCTTTGCATCTCTGCCTCCTCCCCTCCAACTTCCGCTCTGGACCGGCTTTCTTCTCGCTGGGGTCTGGGATTTGCTGAACAGACTTGCTGGAGCCCGAGTCAGCCTCTGGCCGTTGTGACCTGATTCAGACCATACTTACTGTTTTCCATATCTGATATGCTCTGTTATTTTCTAGTCTATACTATCTGTATAAAAACATCTAGTTAATACTCAGTACATTGATTTGACCACCAACCATTGAGTGGTGACCTGAAGTGTGAAATACTGACTTGGGATCCGGTTCTTCCAGAGCTCGTGAGGCCCTTAGTGGTCTTTTTCCAGCTGACCCCATTAATTTCAGGCCTGCCAACCCATCTCCAAGCCATGTGTCCCTTCCCCAGTTGAGCAGGCAAATAGGCATTCAGACCTCCGGTCACAGCTCAAGCCCCGACTCTTTCAGGGCCTGAGTCTCCAGCTATTCTAACTATGTTATCTTGGACTCTAGACTGTCTATATGGCATCTTCTCTTTCCAGGGTCAATCTTGTGTTAACTGTTTCTTTATTTTCTCTTTTCTGGATGCCCTGGCATTGTGGCCTCGAAGGCTGGGAAGAGACTGTCCCTTCCAGGACGAGCCCAAGCTTAGAGACAGCAAAGGTCTGGGAGCACATCTTTCAGATGTAGACAATCAGTTCCAAGCCTGTTCCCCCAGCTACATCCTTATCCAACCCTCACACACTGAGTCAATATTTCCCTGCCCCAAATCACCCCAGGGAAGGTGGGGACCATCCCTATTGCCAGAACTGTTCCAATGAGACCGTCCTAGACTGGTTACTCTGCTCCGCCTTGCTTTTCCTATGAAAATCCCCAGAAAACTCTAGCCTCATTTTCCCTTGCTCCTGCTTCTGCCTGTCACACTTAGTATTTCCCCTGGCATGTTCTCTTCTTCCAGGATGTGCAAGTAATGGATTCTTTCAGTGGCATTGGCCTCTGTAGGTCAGCACCCGGTCACCTCCATACCTTAAAATCCTAGGGAATAATTTTAACCCACCAGCCTCTCCTGGGCTTGCCAAGGCATCTGCAAATTCCTGGGTTCCCACGGCACCTTGTACAGAGTGATGGTGCCAAGGGGTGGCTGGCGGGGCTCTAATTGCCTGAGGAACCTCCATCAGACACCTGAATGCAGACCTAAGCCCAGTGAACATGATTGCTGCGCTTCTTAGCAAATGCAGTCCCTCCCTCTTCCAACCAGGTG
Source organism: Carlito syrichta (assembly GCF_000164805.1). Lineage (NCBI taxonomy): Eukaryota > Metazoa > Chordata > Mammalia > Primates > Tarsiidae > Carlito > Carlito syrichta. The sequence continues at coordinate 565,445 of NW_007252748.1, forward strand.
GCCACCAGTGCCCCCTGTGGGGGAATTCAGGAAGCACCACTCCTTGTGCATACTTCATGTTTATGTGGATTACCGCAAACTGTAATCATTTACAAAAATAAGTATTCTTCACTAGAGTATGAACCCTGACCCCACACCTAGAGTGATTGTGTGTGTGTATGTGGGTGAACGTGTGCCATAGGAGCTCCATAAATATTTGAATAAGTGAGTGGATGAATGAGTGTTTTAAAACTCATTAAACTCAGACTGAGATGTAATTTAAACTTAACTCTGTGGGTACTAGGGAGCAACTAAAGTCAGCTGAGAAAGGGAGTAACATGAATAAGGATTGGCAGCTGAGTCAGGGGTGTGTTGGGGAGGTGGTGCATTGTACTATATTGGAGAGAAGACTAGGCCTCAGAGCCTCAGAGGTCTGGGATCAATCCCAGCTCCACTGGGTGACCTCGGCAGGTTAGTTGACATCTTGTTTCCTCAGAGACTTGCTGTGAGGAATAAATGAGAAAAATGCAAAGCCCTCAGAGAGCGTTTGGTGCACAGAACACTTAGAATAAATGTTAACAATTATTATTACTCAACCTTCTTGAGCCTCAATGTCTTACTCTGCAGTAACATGTCATTGGTTGATTCTCAATGGACACAAAATGAAGTTTGTGAAAAGGTGCTTCGCTGAGGCTTGGTGGCTCAGCCTGTAATCCTGCGCCTTTGGGAGGCTGAGGTGAGTGGATTGCC
>NW_007252748.1:566365-568382 GCF_000164805.1 Carlito syrichta
GCACTCCAGTGTGGGCGACTGAGTGAGACTCCAACTCAAAAAAAAAAAAAAAAAGGTGCTTCGCCAAACAATACTTACTTTGCTTGCTGTATTCCAATATATTCAGTTTTATAGTATCTCATTAAATAAAAAAATACCATCAGTGACACAGACAATTGATTTCATGATCCATTAATGGGCTTTGCCAAACAATACTTACTTTGCTTGTTGTATTCCAATATATTCAGTTTTATAGTATCTCATTAAAGAAAAAAAATACCATCAGTGACAGACAATTGATTTCATGATCCATTAATGGGCATGACCTTAAGCTTCACAACACCCAGCCTGCAGAGCATATTTTTAATAGACTTTATTTTTTTAAGAGCAATTTTATGTTTACAGTCAATTCGAACAAAAAGTGCAAAGGGTTCCCACGTACCCCTGTTTCCACAGCAACCTCTCTATCCACATCCCACACCAGGGTGGTACACTTGTTACAGTGACCCTACATTGACATGTCATTATCACCCAGAGCCTAGAGTTACATTAGGATTCACTCTTGGTGTTGGACATTCTGTGAGTTTTGACAGTTGTATAATGACATGTGTCCACCATTATAGTATTATACAGAATGGTTTTCCTGTCCTAAGAATCATCTGGGCTCGGCGCAGTGGCTCAAGCCTGTAATCCAAACACTTTGGGAGCCTGAGGCAAGTGGATTGCCTGAGCTCATGGGTTTGAGACCAGCCCGGGCAACTTGGCCAGACCTCGTCTCTACAATAAATAACAACAATTAGCCGAATGTGGTAGTGGGCGCCTGTAGTTTCAGGTACTTCGAAGTCTGAGGTAGAAGGACCACTGGAGCCCAGCAGGTCGATGCCGGGTGGCCGTAAGCATGCTACTGCACTCCAGCCTGGGCGATGGAGTGAGGCCCCAACTCGAATGAAAGAAAGAGAGAGAGAGGGAGAGAGAGAGAGAGAGAGAAAGAAAGAAAGAATTATCCGTTTCTACCTATTCACTCCTACCTCTAGAATATTTCTTAACAGAGTCTCCACGCCCTAGGTGATGCTCAGTAACTTGCAGTGCTGATGCCGACCATGCTGATGGTGAACTGCAAGCAGAGATGCTTAAGATAAGCCAGTTAGGAAGCTGCTGTAAGGGTTCCGGCAGGTGAGGTCAGTAAGACAGTTGTGGCTGCCAAGGCTGGAAGAGAGGGAGGGTGTGGGACGTTGTGCAGGAAGAACAGACCAACCTTGGCCAAGGAGTGGCAAATGGGGAAGCAGGGGCTACGGGGACCCAAGGGCTCTGGAAGCTAGTGGCCAGTGGTGTTGGACTGGCAGAGAGACAAGAAACGTGGACAGTGGGGACTTGAAGTGAGGGAGAATTGGAGCCTGTTAGCCCGCAGGGCTCAGTCAGCTAAAATAGCAGGGGAAAAGCTCGGATGAAGAGGTGGTCAAGCTGGGATCTACTCCTCATTTCACTGTGTAACCTTGGGCAAGTCGCTTGTCTTCCACCTGGAGGCTAGATAGAGGTCCTCGACGTGGAGGGTTGGGGTGAACGTGAGGCAGTGCCACCCACAGCAGCCGGGGAGCGTTAGGGAGCGGTAGGAAAGCTTCAAGGATCAGCAGGATTTCCCCTGGACAGAAAAAGAGCCGCGCGAGCTTAAGACACGAGGAGGGACCGCCGACACAGAGCAGCCTCTGAAGGGGCTTGCTTGGGCACGCTTTCCTGCCCGGCAACAGGCGGCCGCGCCCTTTCACCCTCGGGCCTCTCAAAACAGCAGCGAGAGAGAAACTTTCCAGCCTGCGCCGACCTGCCCCCTCAAAGCCGGGGTCCCAGCCCCTCGGTGACCCGCTGCGCCCGGGGAGGGGCTGGCGGGGGCCCGGTGGCTGGCGTGGCAGCTGTGCCCGTCTGCCCAAGGGTTAAGCCGTCCCCCCCGCAGCTGCCGCGCGTGCCTTGCGGAATTTCACCAGAAGAGGGTACAGCTTGAAACGCTCTTGACGTCAGGCTGGGATTCCTATTGTGTTTGGGAACG
>NW_007252748.1:568772-571942 GCF_000164805.1 Carlito syrichta
CGCGCAGGTGGCACCCGCCGGCCCCCCGGCGGCGGCGGCGGCGGCGGCGGCGGCGGCGGCGGCGGCGGCAGGGGCCGCTGAGCCAGGCGGCGAGGGCTCGGGCGGGAGGATGGACGGCTCCGGGGAGCGCAGCCTCCCGGAACCCTGCAGCCGGGGCTCCGCGGCCGGCGACGACATCGAGATCGTCGTGAACGTGGGGGGCGTGCGACAGGTGCTGTACGGAGACCTGCTGAGCCAGTACCCCGAGACCCGGCTGGCGGAGCTCATCAACTGCTTGGCCGGGGGCTACGACACCATCTTCTCCCTGTGCGACGACTACGACCCCGGCAAGCGCGAGTTCTACTTTGACAGGGACCCGGACGCGTTCAAGTGTGTCATCGAGGTGTACTATTTCGGGGAGGTCCACATGAAGAAGGGCATCTGCCCCATCTGCTTCAAGAGCGAGATGGACTTCTGGAAGGTGGACCTCAAGTTCCTGGACGACTGCTGCAAGAGCCACCTCAGCGAGAAGCGTGAGGAGCTGGAGGAGATCGCGCGCCGCGTGCAGCTCATCCTGGACGACCTGGGCGTGGACGCGGCCGAGGGCCGCTGGCGCCGCTGCCAGAAGTGCGTCTGGAAGTTCCTGGAGAAGCCCGAGTCGTCGTGCCCGGCGCGCGTGGTGGCTGTGCTGTCCTTCCTGCTCATCCTCATCTCGTCCGTGGTCATGTGCATGGGCACCATCCCCGAGCTGCAGGTGCTGGACGCCGAGGGCAACCGCGTGGAGCACCCGACGCTGGAGAACGTGGAGACGGCGTGCATCGGCTGGTTCACGCTGGAGTACCTGCTGCGCCTCTTTGCGTCGCCCAACAAGCTGCACTTCGCCCTGTCCTTCATGAACATCGTGGACGTGCTGGCCATCCTGCCCTTCTACGTGAGCCTCACGCTCACGCACCTGGGCGCGCGCATGATGGAGCTGACCAACGTGCAGCAGGCGGTGCAGGCCCTGCGGATCATGCGCATCGCCCGCATCTTCAAGCTGGCGCGCCACTCCTCGGGCCTGCAGACGCTCACCTACGCCCTCAAGCGCAGCTTCAAGGAGCTGGGGCTGCTGCTCATGTACCTGGCGGTGGGCATCTTCGTCTTCTCCGCCCTGGGCTACACCATGGAGCAGAGCCACCCCGAAACCCTGTTCAAGAGCATCCCCCAGTCCTTCTGGTGGGCCATCATCACCATGACCACCGTGGGCTACGGAGACATCTACCCCAAGACCACGCTGGGCAAGCTCAACGCCGCCATCAGCTTCCTGTGCGGAGTCATCGCCATCGCCCTGCCCATCCACCCCATCATCAACAACTTCGTCAGGTACTACAACAAGCAGCGTGTCCTGGAGACGGCGGCCAAGCACGAGCTGGAGTTAATGGAGCTCAACTCCAGTAGTGCCGGCGGCGAGGGCAAGGTGGGAGGCTCCCGGGGCGACCTGGACATCCTCCCTCCAGAACCCGCCGCAAAGGACGCGGCCAGCTGGAGCAGCCGGCTGAAGCTCTCGCACAGCGACACCTTTATCCCCCTCCTGACCGAGGAGAAACACCATAGGACCCGGCTCCAGAGTTGCAAGTGAAGTCAGGGTGCCCTGGGCAGAGGACGGATAGACGGGTGTGGCAGGCGTGTCATCGAGGGCATGGAAGGGCTGTCCTGTGTTCCCCCACCCCAGCCCTTCCTAGACAGACTCTGAAGGCCCTCTCAGGCACCTCTCACAAGGCTGGGTAAGACTCTTTTGTGTTGCCTGCTGTCCAGGAGCCCGGGAATGGGGGCATCGGGAGCTGCAGGGCCGTGTGGGGCGAGTGGAGGATGAGACTGGCTGGCGCGGGAGCCCTCGCCCGCTTCTGTATCTCCCTCAATAAAGCCTCCTGCTCTCTGCACCCTCCCGTGTTGTAGGTTCTGTCACAGGCTGACTGTCACCTCCAAGAGTGGCTCAGGCACACCCCAGTGCCAGGCCAGGAGGTAGGTGTGCAGCCCTAGGGGCGGGGGAGCTATTTTTGGTTGAGAGCTAATTAAAGAAGGGCTCATAGTCAGGGTCCGGTGCCAAGGAGCCTTGCCACATTCCAGGAGGCTCTGCATGGCCACTCTTGCCTTCTGTTTCCTTCTGGGGAAAAGCTTCTTCCTGTGCACACCCAGGATGGGGGGAGTTCACCGAGCACACCAAACATCCGGGTCACCTTTTAGTTGTCACTTGCATGGAATCTTTTTCATGACTTCTTTCTAATCATTTCAGCAACCCTGCTAGATAGATATCCCCATTTTGCAGGTGAAGAAACTGAGGTCTAAGGTCACACAGAGCAGGGATTCACTCTCAAGTCTCATGACCTCAAAGCCCATGCGTTCTCTCTGAAACCAGGTGGTCTTGGGACAGAGGCATCTGCTTGGGCTCACATGGGGATCGGGAGGGGTTCTGACCTTCCTCAGTGTGGGAATGTCTGTCATCCAGCCCATCCTTCCTTCTAGCCCTGATACCTTTGACGTATTTGCTGAATGGACAAACCTGAGCATGTCCCCAGTGGCAGAGTCTGGCAGACCCGAGTTTGAAGCCCAGGCAATGAGGAGGGGGTCTGAGATGACTTTGAGCTCAAGCACATTTCTCCAGCACCTCATTCCCACCACTTCCTTACTAGCTGTGTGACCTTAGGCTTGTTGATTAACCTCTCTGACCCTCATTCTGACCTTTTGTTAAATGGAGATATAATAAATACCTCAGAGAATCATGGTTCTTAGCATGGCAGCTGGCACTTAGTAAGTGCTCAATAAATGGTAACTATTTATTGCTGGGAGGGAGGTGAATTGCACAGTTGCCCACTCTGACCTCTACAGACTTGGGCTGGGCATGCAAATGGAGAAAGGGTTGGGGCAGGGCACTGTCACACTGTTCTTAGTCAAAGGTGAGGAGTTGTCTCCGGCAGGCCCCTCTCTCTGGCTTTCCACCTTGCCTGAACTCCAGAGCTCTGTTCTCTCTTCCTGGCTGAGGCAGCTGGTGCAGAGGGAAGAGCCATGTGGCAGCGGGGAGGGCTGTGGGGGGGGACTAGACAGGGTGGTGGGAGGTGGTGGCCCCCAGTCTGCCACCATCTGGGCCAGGCCAGTCTTTCCCCTTCTCTGGCCGGGTTTGCCCATATGTGTTATGGGGGATGGTTTCTCGGGGC
>NW_007252748.1:572145-633018 GCF_000164805.1 Carlito syrichta
GGGCTGCCGTGTTGTAGGGGCCTCGGAGGGGGAGGTCTTGGGGGAGAGTCAGGGTCTCCTCTGTGGGGTGCAGGGCTCGGCTCCAGAGCTGCAAGTGACTTGAGGGCAGAGAGAGAGGGAGCTGGCTGGTGGGCGGATAGACAGGTAGTGCAGGCAGGTCAGCCCCAGTCCGGTGTCCCTGCAGCCCTCTCTGGGGCAGAACCCTGAGGACCCTCCCAGGCAAGACTCCTTCACTTTGCCCCCAGTCACTGTCGTGCACTCACCCCTCACATATTTCTCCGGGAAAATGCTGGGTCCTGGGCACCATCGAAGCAGAGGAGTGAGGAGGTGGGGGCCGGGGCAGTGGGGACTCAGTGGGAGGGCAAGTGGGACTGCATGCCTCTAGTCGGGAAGGCAGGGGCGGTCATGGAAGTGAGGTCTGCATCTCCAGGCTCATTGGGGCTGCCAGATATGTGGGTTACCTCTCTTCGTCTCCCTTGCCTCCAGAGTCTGGGAAACCCCGGAGCCTGTGTTGGTCTGAGGGCTTCTCAGAAGCAGGAGAGACTCAGGGAATAGAGGGAGAGGCCAGGATGACCCTGGGTCCGGAGGCTGTCTTCTCTGTCTTCACCTGGGACAGCAGGGGAGGTCCAACTACCAAACCATTCATCGCAAGGGAGAGGAGACTGAGTCCCAGAGGGGCAAGTGGTTTGTCTGAGATCTTCATAAGTTAGGATGAGACAGGGTCTTGATCCCAGAGGAGCTCAGAGTGTGACAAATAATCCTTATCCAGTGACATGCTATGTCATGGGCGCGTGACCTGGGGACTTTGGGAGCCAGGAAGAGGAGCAGCCTTCTCTCCCTGGGGAATTTTTCTGGGGCACAGACTCTTGAAGTTTGCTGTACATTAGAACTACCTGGGGAACTTTGACAAGTCCCAAAATTCAGGTTGTACCCTATTAAAATTAGACTCTTGGGATGATATCCAGGCATCAGTACTTTGTCAGATTTTAAAGTGCACATGAGCCATCCGGAGGGATTGTTAAAATGCAGACTTTGACTCTGTAGACCTGGGTGGGCCCCTGAAACCTGCATTTCCAGCAAGCTCTCAGGCGAGGCTGATGCTGCTGGTGCCTGGATCCCACTTTGAACAGCAAGAGGCCTGAGGGGAAGTCGGCACCTCTGGCCTACGGGTCACCTACTGTTTTTGTACAGTCCATGAGTTAAGAATGGTTTTTATGCTTAAGTGACTGAAAAAAATCAAAGGAGAATAACATTTTTTGACATGTGAAAAGTACATACACTTCAAATTTCAGTGTCCACAGATTAAGTCTTGTTGGAATAGAGTCATGCTTATTTGTTCCGGGATTGTCGAGGCTACTCTCCAGCTGTAAGGACAGAGTTGAGTGGCCATGGCAGAGCTCATATGGCCCTCAGAACCTAAATTATTTACTATTGGGCCCTTTACAGAAAGAGTTTACCACCCCTGGGCTATAGAGAATAGTGACTAAGTTAGGCCTTGAAGACAAGTAGGCGCTCTCCTGGGAGAGGAAGTAGAAAGCCCGTCCCAAGTGCCGGAAACACTGTAAGAAAGACACAGGAGTGTGGGACCTGCCTCAGAGAGGGAGAGACCCCCTCTTAAGCCACAGGGAAGTTATAGAGGTTGCAGGACAGGGACCTCCCTTTCTGTCCTCTTATAATGTCCCAAGGCTCACTGCTACCTTTCTTCTTTCCTCAACTCCCAGTTTCTACAGTGAGTTATCAGCTCCAGGTTTCGCCACTGGCCTCTTTCCTTCCTGTCTGGCCTATCACCCACAGTCTTGTCACAGTTCCCCTGGCCTGGGACCATTGCCTCATGTGCTCTTCTCTGGCTTGGGTGACTCCCACGCATTTCTTGTAACCCACTAATAGCTACTGAGAGACAGAAAGATAGGTTTCTCGGAGTTGCAGAATGTCCAAGTTCAAAGGAGAGTAAAGCGTCAGTGAGTCCACTCCCCATTGTACAGATGGGAATGCTGTGGCTCTGAGTCATGTATGGTTGAGTGAGGGGGGCATCATTAAAGGCCTTCATGCCACAGCTTGCATGAGGGGTCTGCCTCGTTCTACTTCTCATAAAGTTGGGAGCACACGATGCATGCCATTTCGGAGACAGAATTGTGAGTGCAAGTCTGTGTGTGTGTGTGTTTGTGTGTGTGTGTGTGTGTGTGTGTGTGTGTGTGTGTGTGAACAAAGACAAATAGATTCCTGACTTCTGCTTGAAAGGACAGGTGGTACACAATTTCTCAGTTTCATTTTAGCCTCAAAATAACTGCATGCATTGAGCTAGTGACACTCAGTTTTACATGTGGGGAAATTGAGGCCCAGAGGCAGAAGCAGTAGGCTGGTGGCTATGCCACTCATTGGTGGCAGAGGTAGTAGGTGAACCCCGAGCTCCAGCTGACACGCTTGTCCGAAGCAGGATTATGTACCTCTCTCGGCTGCCGTCAGCACTCGGCCCTGGATGGGCCCCTCTTAAGGTCTGACCTGAACTTCCTAATAAGGCAAAGGATGTCATCGCCTGGTTTCTCTGGAAGGCATCACTTTGCAAACCATGTGTTGGTCTTGATGGTGGTGTTTTTTAAGAGAAGAAGAAAAGCATCCTTGGGTTGGATGCTCAGGCCATGGGGAGTTCAGGATGCATCTTGGCAACTGTAGAAGGGGTCTGAGGGGACCACATAAAATAAGGGAAATTGGGGGAAAAATCTGTGAAAATGGCAAGACCTGGAATTACTTCACATACACTCCCTGGTGAAACTGGCGGGAGGCAGGTAGGGCACTATCAACGTCCCCAGGGTGCATTGCCCTAACAGGGAGTTGTGACCAGAGGACAGGTCAGCATGGGAAGGCTTGACAGGCAGGAGGTCCTTCCCTCCTGTCTCCCTGTGAAGGGACCCAGCCCTCTTCCCTTCCCCCAGAGAGGATAATTAAATGTCTCCCGAGCCTCCTGTCATCTCCCAGGGAGACAAGGGATAGGACGGGGGTGCTTCCAGAGAGGCCTCCCACCCGTCTGCCTGCAGAAGGCAGCTCTGTGCTTGTGCCTGAGAACGCATTACCAGCAGACTTGAAAGAGGATTTCACAGATACCCCTAATCTGAGGTGGAACTTCCCCCTATATGCTTCTCTCACTTGGAGCAGCCCAAACTGTAGCTCCAGGAAGGATGTGGATTTCCAAAGGGGGAAAAAAAACAACAAGAATTGGGAGGCTCTGTGCTTAGTCATTTTTTTGTTTTTGAGGCTATCGTTGTCAGCCAGGCAGGCTCCGTGCCAGAGCCGCCGTCATCATGGTTTTACTTCCGTCTCCCAATGACTGGTCAGAAAGGTTGATTGCTCTGGCTTCAGGTGACACCCGTGAGGTCCTGCGAGTAACAGGATGTTGCCTGTGGTCACACAACTAAAGTGTGGGACTCCAGCCTGGGCTTCAGGGACTGCGCAGCTGTGCCTCTTCCTCTGCTTGCCGGGGGGCTTGGTGCCTGCTGTCCTGCAGGGACATTGGCCTGCCCCAAGGAGCAGGGCACGTGGCTACCACTGCCAGTCCTTCACGCCACTTCTTGGGCAAGAGGCTTGACTGCAGGTGAAGGAAAGACTGGCCCAGCTGAGGCACCTGCTGGCAGCCACAGGTCCTCTCCCTAAATGCAAAATATTATGCCTATTGTCAAGGGCTTGTCTAGGAAAATGGGGACTGTCTTGCCATTGTGGCAGCCCAGACCCAGGAGGAGGTGCAATATTAATATATAGATAGGTCGTGCCCCTGCTGGCGCATATGTTGGCTAAGCTGTCACTTGAAGCTGGAGCTTTATTGGCTATGTTCTTGTCTTGCTCCTTGCTGGATTTAGTGTGTGCAGGCCCCACAGGGAGGCCCAGTGGAGACCTCTGAGGAGCCAGGTTACAGGTAAACTGGAGCCTGGAGGAGCTCCAGCTACCCACGCCCAACTTTCTCCTGAGTGGATGTGGGAGGTGTGACCAGGTGCTCCCTCTCCTCCCTTCAGTGTGTTCCCCACCACACAGCCAAGAGCAGCTGCTGGGCCAGCTTGGGAGGTCCTCTCCAAAGACTTCTCAGGCATCACCTGCCCCACCCTCGGCCCTGCCTTGCCCCAGACCTCCACCTGTGCCCAGGCCGATTCCTGGTGTCCCTGTTGTTTCTCCCAACTCACCACCTGTCAGAATCCTGCCCTTGCTTCGAGACCCACCTGCAATGTGTCTTCCCTTCTAGAGGGAATGCTGGCCCTGCATGCCCCAGAGGGAGTCCTGGCTTTTTGGGATCAGAATCCATGCTGAGGAGACAGGTTTGCTTACCTCACTCCACAGCAGGGAAAGGACCTTGGCAAGTCACACAACTGTCTGAAGTCAAACAGCAGTCAGTGGCTATGGGAATCAGGCTCCATTCTGTCCCTACACTCATGTTTTTCTCTCTGTCTACCCCCAGCCCCACTCCTGTCTATGGGTGTGAGCCAACCAAGAAAGAACTGAAGGCCCCAGGAAGGAGGAATTTGCGTCTGGGTTACAGATGTATCTTCTGATGACTGGAGCAGTGCCTGGCACATAGCAAATATTTATGGGATGGGTCCATTTACCACCTACTCTGTGCATGGTGCTGGCCCTGGAGTGGCCTGCCTCCTGAACATACCATGCCTTCTCTTCCTTAAATTCTGCGTGCACCTTTCTAATTTCTTGATGGGGGCTGCAGTTCAGCTCTGTGCCCTTTATGGAGCACAATGTCTGCCAGCACAGAGAAATGCTCTCTCTAAATGCTCACACTGGATACTTGGGCACTTAATCATGTCTTCAGCAAGGAAGCTCCAAAACTCTTTGGTCACACAGCTCAAATGTGCAGACTTGTCATGAGCAGGTGCCCTGCTGGGATGGTCCCCCCCAGAGTCCCATTCTTGGTCCTGACCCCCTGCCCAGCACAGGAGAGAGAGAGAGAGAGAGAGAGAGAGAGAGAGAGAGACAGACAGAGAGAGAGACCCTCAGGTTTGTGGCAAACATAGGGATGTGTCCATGGGACTGAGTTCACGTGACCTGCCCTCTCTACCTTCCCTCCTGGGACATCTGCACTGTGGCCCAGAAGTCAGAGCCCCAGGATCCAGCCTTGCCATGTGTGACCTCAGCAAACCTCTCACTCTCTGGCCCATTTTCATCCCTGGAAGGGATCACCACCAGGGTGGGCTCCTCCTTTGGGAGAACAGTCCTCTGCTTCTCCCAAATCCAGTGTGTTGAGAGATAATTTTGAAAACATTGGGCCGGGCTCAGTGGCTCAGCCTGCAATTACAGCACTTTGGGAGGCTGGGGAGAGTGGATTGCCTGAGCCTGGGGGTTCGAGACCAGCCTGGGCAACTTGGCAAGATCTTGTCTCTACAATAAATAAAAAATTAGCCGGGTAGGGTAGCGCGTGCCTGTAGTTCCAGCTACTTGGAAGACTGAGGAGGAAGGATCGCCAGGGCCCAGTGGATCGATGCTGGGGTAGCTGTGAGTGTGCCACTGCATTCTAGCCTGGGTGACAGAGTGAGACTCCAACTCAAAAAAAGAAAGAAAAAATTAGCTCTGGTATTTTCCTTCTTTTTCAAAAATGTTCTTTTCAGCAGAAATCATTCTTTTAAAAAGGGTCATTACCATATTTTTTTCTCACACATAGAAAAATAAAATGAATGCGATTATCAAAATACCCACTAGATGCAACAGTTCTTAGTATTTTCCATTTTCTGCTAACCTTTTAAACGTGTCAGATGTGCAGACACATTTCCCCTAAAGATATCATCACACATCTCCAAAAATAAAATGATGTTCTTCATAGCGAAATCATCAGGTAGTTTTCTTAGCATCCTCCCAAGGTTTCAAGTTTTCCATTACTCAGTTTTTAGTGGTTTCTGTTTTGTTTTGTTTTTTATTAGGGTCTCACTCTGTCACCCAGGCTGAAGTAGGGTGGCACAATCACAGCTCACTGCAGCCTCAACTTCCTGGGCTCAGGTGATCCTTCTACCTCAGTCTCCCAAGTAGCTGAGATTACAGGTGCCTGCCACCACACTGGGCAAGTTTTTAAAAAAATTTTTGTAGAGACGATGTCTCACTATGTTGCCCAGGCTGGCCTTGAACTCCTGGGTTCAAGCCTCCCAAAGTGTTGGGATTATAGCCACGAGCCACCTTGCCTAGCCTTTGTGACTCTGTTTACACTGGCCAGTACTGGGGAGCCTGTGGGAGCCTGAACAGCACTGGACATTAGAGAGGGCTGGAGCTGCTGCCCTGGCTGTGGCCTTGACCGAGTCCCTACTTGTGGTCACTGGTCTCCCCTTGTTCTGGTGGCTCTCTAAGGCTGCACCTGCTCTCCAGGCGATAAACAATGAGAGATTTGCAGCAACTTTCCATGAGCAGAGCCGGACCAAGCTAGCAGAAGAGGGGGTTCCACATCCTTGCCACAGGCCGCCTGGGGGGATTCAGAGACTCACTTGGAATGTCCAGAACACAATGTGGCTCATACTGGGAGGTGAGGAGGGGACTGTTTCATTTGATTTAACATCTGCAGCCCCTTCTCTGTAATTCCCACTCCTTCTGCATCCAGCGGGTTTTGAGCTGTGGGTCCTGGCCTGCTTCTGAATTCCTCTTGGAGGATGCTCTGAAGTCATACTGACACTGGAGTACAAGGCTACCACCGTCCCCCTGCACTTTCTGACAAATGAGAGCACCACGGAGGTCCAGGGGATAAACCCACAGGGCAGCAGGAGGGTCCCAACCTCACCCACTATAGCCTGGTTTACCACAAAAGCCACTCACTTGACCCATGTCTCCAGTCTCAGCCATTTTCTATGCCACAAAAAGTTTTGTTAAAAGTGCCTGCAGATTGAACAAGTCATAAAGTTCTTGAAACCTCAGTGCTCTTGGAGTGAGGTCCAAGCTCCTTGGTAGCCCTTGGAGGTTTCTCCCCCATTGTTCTCTGTGCTACTCTCACATGGGGTATTTCCCCCCCACCCCCGGAATGCTTCAGGCAGCAAATAACCAGAAAACCTAACCTGAATGTGGGTTTCAGGCTTGGCTTGATCCAGAAGCCCAGCTCCCTTTCCCTGCAATTGTCTCTTTCTGGTAGAAAAATGCTACAGCAGGAGTGTGCCTCACCTCTACAGAAATGTCCAGAGGGAGAAGATGCACTGTCTTCCTGCAGATTTCTTCAGAATGAAGAGCGCTTTCCCAGAAGCCCCCAGCAAATTATCTCCTTACTTTCATTGACTTGAATTGGATACTATGCCCATTTCAGAATTCATTCTCACAGTTAGGAGAGGGCCATTTGCTGAGGTCTGGGTCTCTGCGGCGCTCAGACAGGGGCGGATTACTGTGGCTGGCTTGAACTATCCAGGGCCAGTGCCTGGAGGTGGCCAGTTCCCAGCCTGCATCAGATGAAGATGGACTGAATGTTGAGGAGACTCCATGAACCTTATCTTTGGTTACCTGGAACACACACACACACACACACACACACACACACACACACACACACACGACTCTGTTTTTATTAAGCACTTACTATGTGCAGGGCATCATTCTAGCCCCTGGGGATAGAACAGTGAATGATGAAGCCCTGAGCCATGCCTGATGGGGAGTCTTCTGTATCTACATGGGCAGACATGTCTTTCTTTCTTCTTCTTCTTCTTCTTCTTCTTCTTTTTTTTTTTGAGTCAGAGTCACTCCGTCGCCCAGGCTGGAGTGCAGTGGCACACTCGCTCATGGCCACCCCAGTGCTGACCTGCTGGGCTCCAGCAATTCTTCCACCTAAGCCTTCCAAGTAGCTAGAAATACAGGTGCGTGCTACCAGGCCCAGTTAATTTTTTGGTTAATTGTAGAACCAAGGTCTCGCCAAGTCGCCCGGGCTGGTCTCGAACACAAGGACGCAGGCAATCCACTCGCCTCGGCCTCCCGAAGTGCTGGGATGACAGGCTGAGCCACTGAGCCCGGCTGCCTTTCATAGAGTTCGAGCATCTTATTCTTTCTTCTTTCACTGGAGAAAGAGCAGGAAAGTGACAGCAAGGGGCGCACATCTGCAAAATGGGAGTAGTCCAGTTGCCCTGGCTCATGCACTTGTCCAACGCAGCTGGTCGGGAAGAGCAACTTGGAAAATGTCAGGCAGCATTTGCTTTTGCACTTGGGAAAATATTCCCAGCCCGTTGTCCTCCACCGTTCCTGGTCTGTCCCCTGGGAGGCTCTTCCTTGATGGTTGTCCTCCAACACGGCCTCGAGGGTCCCTCCCAGGCCTGCATCAGTCTGGCAGTCAGGAGCGGGACCTGGGCCTGCCTTCTGTGTTGAGTAGGCCAGGCTGTTGTCAGCTGGGTTTGGGATTTCTGTGACACCTCTCCCCTCGACACTTAGTAGGCTTCCAGTTCATTCCATGGGTCTCCAGTAGATGCAAAGATCTTGTCCGGTCTTTTGTCTGTGAGAACCCCTCTCTCTGGGAATAAGGCTGCCTCTGCCCAACACTCTGCCCCTCCCTTCATCTCGGCCTGTGCCTGGGGAAGTGAAGTGATTGTTTTATGTAGAGAGACACAAATGTCACAGTCCCTAGGCTGCTTAGTCACCTGTCCGAGGCTTTAGCAGGAAGTGCATGGGGGATACTCAGGCAGGGGCTATTGGGCTGGTGGTGTGTTCCCTCTTCTCTCCTGTTGGCAACTCTTGGCTTTCTTCTGTGAGCATGAATTTTTAGTCAAGAATTTGTCCCTGGCAAACACCTCATTGCCCCTCATTGACCAGAACTGGGTCATGCCTATGGGGAGGGGCCAGCCATACCCTGACTGCGGTAGGCCTGGGTTCCCGAGACAGTCCACTGGAGGGAGAGCAAGGAGGTTCCTTAGCTTCTGGTGGAGACAACCAAAATGTCTCTAGACATTGTAGAATGTCACCTGGGGGCAAAATCGCCCAAGTTCAGAACCCTTTCTCAAAATGCTTGTGTTCTCTCTCTCTCTCTCATTTTTGAGTCGGAGTCTCACTCTGTCACCCAGGCTGGAGTACAGTGGCACAATCATGGCTTGTACAATGGAGTACAGTGTCACAATTGCAGCCTCAACTTACTGGACTCAGATGATCTTTTCACCTCAACCTCCCGAATAGCTGGGACTACAGGCACACACCACCATGCCCGGCTATTTTCTTGATTTTTTTTGTAGAGACGAGGTCTTGCTATGTGCCCAATCTGGTCTTGAACTCTTGGGTTCAAGATCCTCCCTCCTCAGCCTCTTAAAGTGCTGGAATGACAGGCATGAGCCACCGTGCCCAGCATTCTTTCTTTCTTTTTTATTTTTATTTTTTGAGTCTCACTCTGTTGCTCAGACTGGAGTGCAGTGGCCGCTCCCAGCCACCGCAGCCTCGACCTACTGGGCTCCGGCGATCCTTCCGTCTCAGCCTTCCAAGTAGCCGGAATTACAGGCGCGTGCTACCACGCCCGGCTAATTTTTTGATTTATTGTAGAAATGAGGTCTTGCCTACCCAGGCAGGTCTCGAACTCGTGGGCTCAGGCAATCCACTCACCTCAGCCTCCCAAAGGTGCGGGATTGCATTCTTTCTTAATACCAGGGATTCTGCCTGGAACTCTTTGTCCTTCTTGCCAGTTTACCTCCTTAGATCCTCCCCCCCATTCTTCAATCATTGGTCTCAATGTTACCTTCCTTAGGACACCTCTGGACTCTCTCCTGTGCCCCAGTCACCCCAGATAGCTCTCCTGGTGTCCCCGTGCATGCCAGGCTTGTAAATTCAAATCCCCCTTTCAGTCCATGGCCATCTCAGGCACTCTGAATCAAGACTCCTTAGAGTGCCTGGCAAGGGTCTGGGTCTCTTGGTAGAGGTTGTCACCCCCTTTTATAGATAAGGACACTGAGACTCAACGAGATGAGTGACCCATCCATGGTGATACAGGCAAGGAAGCTCCAGAGCCTGGGTTAGAGCTCCCCTCCAGCTCCCGTACCCAGGACTGCTCCTTGCTTCCAACACAGGGAAGAGATCCTGAGTGGATGCACAAAATGTGGCCCAGAAACATGAAACAATATTATCATTAAAAGGAACAGAGTGCTGACATGTTACACCGTGAATGAGTCTCAGAAACACTGTGCTTAGTGAAAGAAGCCAGTCACAATTGTGATTCACAAAAGAAATGTGCAGAATCAACAAGTCTACAGAGACAGAAAGTAGACTAATGGCTGCCTGGGGGTGGGGAGTGATTGCAGGGGGATGAGAAGGTTGGAAGGGGACAGTGGAAGGGTATAGGGTATCTTTCTGAGGTGATGAAAATGTCCTGAAATTGACTGTGGTGATAGTTGGAGATATCTGTGAGTATCCTAAAAACCACAGATTTGTACACTTTAAGTGGGTGAATTATATAGTATGCAAATTAGATCTCAATAAAGCCATTAAAACATGTGAACCTTACCTTGAGACTGCAAATATTTGTCGTGGTATCTGTTATCTTGTATTTTCTTTTTTTTTTGAATTGGAGTCTCTGTCACCCAGGCTGGAGTGCAGTGGCACACTCATGGCCACTCCAGCGTTGACCTGCTGGACTCTGGCAATCCATCCACCTCAGTCTTCTAAGTAGCCAGAACTACAGGTGCGTGCTATCACACCCGGCTAATTTTTGATTTATTGCAGAGATGAGGTCTCACCAAGTTGCCTGGGCTGGTCTCGAACCTGCGGGCTCAGGCAATCCACTTGCTTTGGCCTCCCAAAGTGCTGGGATTACAGACTGAGCCACCGAGCCCTGTCCTGTTGTCTTGCAAAAAGGATTTCTTTCCAAGATGCTTTCAACTATTTATTTACATGTGGCTTTTATTATTTTATTTTTTCCACATTCCATATCTTTATTGAATTCTCGAGTGGACAATTTACATATCTCCCTCACCCTTTCCTTTACGTTAGTGTGACAATTTTCCATAGCGATCTACTTAAAGAAAAGCTTTGGTCAAAAACGGAATGAAATAGAAAAAAAATAACTGCTGCTTTTATAAACCCACACTTTCACCAATTTTACCTTCAAACAAAATCACACAACATTTGCATGATATGTGGTTTCGGTGTTTCCTCAGGCCTGGCTGTCTTCACCGTCATGCAAATGGCAGCGCGGCAGTCAGCCAGTTTGTCATGTTGGATGGTGGAGAGCAGTCAGCTTCACATTATCCAGAGACCCTGGATGGAAGACTCCAAGGTCTTGAGCTCCCAAATTGTCATGGCTCCATCAATACCAGTAGTGCAAAATCTGTGACAATCTTGTGTGTCCACTCATAAATAGACTCTTGAGTGATGCCATTCTGGTGCAGCATCTCAAGGGCTGTATTGTGGCCTTCAGTCGTGGTACTCCAGTCTGGGTGACAGTGGGAGACCCCGGATGTGCAGAAAATTAGCTGGGCATGGTTGGGCCGTCCTAGCTACTCAGGAGGCTGAAGTAGGAGTACAGGACAGGAGTTCTGGACAGGAGTTTGAGGACAGGAGTTCCAGGCTGCAGTGAGCTTTGAGCCTACCACTGCACTCTGGCCTTGGATCCCAAGATTAAGTCCTATTTGTCTCGTTTTTCTGTGTGGACTGGGATCTCTGGTCCCCTGTGGTTTGAGGCGACTTTTCCTGGTGATGTCTGCTTCTGTTAGAGATCCTTAATCAAGTTAAGAAAGTTTCATTCTTTCCTAGCTTTCGAAAAGTTGCTTGAAATTCAGGATTGAACATTTAAATTGTACTAAATATTTCTTCAGCATGTATACTTTCATGTCTTTTCTATTTCTTTAATGCATTTCTGTGAATATTTAATGATTCAATGATTCCCTAATGTTTATCTACCCTTGTGTTCTTGGAATAAAAGCTATGCGATCATAAGGCATTTTTCTCCAATTCATGGCCAGATTCCACTTGCTGGTGTTTCATTTAAGACTGTCGCCTAAATATTGACAAATGAAATTGGCTTACCGTTTTCTTGATTCTGCTATCCTTTTCAGGCACTGATATCAGGGTTACACCCGCCTCATAGAATGAGCTGGACAATGTTCTTATTCCATACTTTGGGACAGAACAGTCATTTCCCACTACTTTAGACCCGAATCCTTAACCCAGCGCCCAGGGCCCACAGGGCCACAAGTCTCCTCCCTCGCACCCAGCCTCCTTCTCTGTGTCTTGCTCTCTTGTTCTACCCTTTAATATCTTGGTTTTCCTTTCTGTCTCTCGTTCCTTCCTGCCACAGGGCTTTTGCACATGCTGATCTCTTGGTGGAACTGTTCTCTCCTCTACATAACTTTTGTACATCCTTCAGATGTCAGCCTAATCCTTGCGTCTTTTCCTGATCTCCCTGTCTGGGCCAAATTCGTCTAAGCTACATTCTTATTGCTCTACATGCCTCTCTCTGACACGCACCACATTTGCAATTTCACCTTTATGGTTTTTATTTATATAATTAATATCTGTCTATCATACTAGACTGTCAGCTTCCCGAGGACAGGCACTTTTATGATTTTTATTTATATAATTAGTATCTGTCTCTCATAGTAGACTGTCAACTCCCTGAGGACAGGGACTGAGATTTTGCATACGAGTGTTCCCCAGCCCCAGCATGTTACACACTGTCTGGGACATAGTAGGTGTTCAGTGTATATGTGGTGAATGAATGGAGGAATTTTCCTCTGGCCAGGAAGGGGTCATTTGAACTTACTTATGTTAATAACATTTCCTGACAGCCCCAACCTCTGCCAGGCGCATTTTTACATGCTTACTTCTTCTCTAGTTTTTAGTTATGATTCCTCTATAGTTTCTACTCTTTTCTGGTCTTCTCCAGTTTCTAGTTATTATTGCTTGACATAATAGGCTTCAGCCTGCATTTCCCAACACATCCGCTCCAATCAGTGTCTCCTGATTTCCACAATGCAAAATTGAGGTTAGGATCCCTGGCTCCCTCTGCCCTCCCAATCCCCTCGCTGCCCACTCCCTGGCCCTCACCTCTCGTTTTTCTCATTTATCCATTGCCAAGTTTTAAAACACAGACACTCTGTTCCAGGATTATAGTTATTTCTATACTTTGACAATCAGCTGATTCTAAGCAAATTTAACCAACAACCAGCATTTGTAATATAATGATCATGTAACTATTCCTCACTGCACACATGGGGAAGGAGCTGGAATGCCATGCCACGAGTCTGTAATATTTACCAGCTTAGTATTTGGACATGCCTTCGTGTCGCTAGGAATTCCAGCTTCTCCGTTGAGGTATTTGTGTTTCTCCTCTTGGAGTCACTCTTTCCAGAACCTTCTAGTTCCCTGACTGGATGTGTACCACTTGCTCCCAACGTCTGTGCACAATGTCATTCGTGATCTTGTTCACGCTTCACCCTGCGTTTGGCATATTGGTTCACAGTCTCTTGGCTACCATGTTATCTTCTTTCTAGGATTCCCTTTGTAGTTTGCTGGAGTATATCCTTAGGTATATCTTTCAGGATAGAGCTATGGGTAATAAACTTTCTGAGTCTGTGCATGTCTGAATTTGTCTTTATTTTGCCTCCACATGGGACTGATAGTTGACTGGATAATGCTTTCTAGGCTAATTTATCTGAAGCCAATCTGCTTTTTCTTCCTTTGCATGTCACTTTACTTTTTTACTCTGAAGGCTTTTAGAATTACCTACATCTTTGGAATTCTGAAATTCTTTCAGATCTTGAAATTTCACTTAGATAGTAAGCTTTTCATGTTCAACACTTGGTAGTGACTTTCACTTTGAAGACTCAAGTCTTTCTTTAGCCCAGAGAAATGTACTTCTTGTATTGCTTTATTTCTCTTATGAATTTCTTCTGTTTTCTTGCCAAAGGACTCTTATTAGAAGTTGAAGATCAATTATACATGTACATTAATGTTAACTTTGTGTGTGTGCATGTGTGTGTGTGTGTGTGTGTTTGTGTGTGTGTTTTGTGTGCTTGGGCTTTTGTTTTTGTTTAGTTTTATTTGCCTTTTTGCTCTATGTTTGACGATTTCTTTGGCTTTATCATCATGTTATTGATTTGGTGTTCAAGTGTGTTCATTTTATCATACATTTAATTGATTTCTTAATAATTTTGATTCTTAATTTCCAAGAGGTCTTCTGATTGCTTCTGTTTGATATTGGATCATGGTCCCATCTAACTTTGTTCTCTTGGTAGAACCCTAGGAAGCAGGAGGCAATGGTGGTTTTGTGAAGACTGGAAGACTAAAGTAGGTGGGGGTGGGAGCTTTTAAGCATCTGAGACAAAACCCTGCACAGAAAACCAGAACTTGGGGGCCAGAGAGACCACAGCTCAAATTCTTCTTCGGAACTGACCAGCAGGATGATCTTAACTCAGCGATAGCCTCAGCTTTCCTATCTGCAAAATAGGAAAAATAATTCCTAGCATATAGGCTTGTGTAAGGACAAACGGGATGGTATGAGCAAAGCTACTGGTTGGGCCCTGGATCTACACATCAACTGTGAATGAGTCTCCAACGGATCCAGCACAAAGCTCTGCACTCCGGCCGCACGGTTTCACCAGAGTGGCAAACAGCCTTTTGTTATTCTTCACCCCAGAGCTGTCTTGCTTTTTGACTATATATGTGTGTATGCGTGTATTTTAGGCATTTCTGGGCAGCTTCTCATGCATATTCAAATTCAAGCAGTTAGGGCTCTGGGAATGATTCATATGTTTGTTGCACAATGTAATTGATCTTAATATAGCCTTGCCACCAAAGAATGTGGATCTACGCAGGTCCCCTCCACTCCCCCACAATCTGTTTGGGCCAAGGAAGACCAACAATCCCGATAAACTTCCGGTCCTGTGCCTGAAGGAGACTTGACTGGCAGGGCTGAAGGAGGCTTTTTTGGTTTTCTCTCTTCATGATCGTTTCTATGGATGACTTGAAGTTGAGAGGAGAAAGTTGGGGAGGCTGTGCTTGTCCCTAAGCTCTGGCCAGTGACAGTTCTTTCCACTGAGCCCCATGATTTAGACCGTGTGTGGCTGGCGAGGCAAGGCCTGTTCCTCTAGCACCAGACAGAGCCAAGCAGCTGCCTCCTGGGGCAGGCGCCGCCCAGGGTTGTGGATAAGGGCGTCTGTAGGGTGACATGGGAGAACAGAGCCAGCTTCAAGCTGCCCAGGCCTGGGCTTAAGTTCTTCTTGCACTTTTCCCTGCTGTGAGGGTTGGGTAAGTCATCAAACTCCTCCCCGGGGTTCCAGGACCTGCATTCCCTCCTTACAGTGGCTTTAGAGGCGAAGTACATGCTATGTGCAGCACCCAGAGCAGAGGGCTGGCTGCTGGACTCTCAGACAGGGTTCTCCTGGGGATAGCTTGTCTGGGGCTGGGTGGCCTTCCAGCTGTGGTTACTAGAATGGATGAAGGCCAGATCTACTTTGACCTGGTACAACAGTGGGAATGGCACTTCCCTTGACCAACATTCACCAGAAAAGGCATGGTGTTTTGTGTCTAGGAAGAAGTGAGTGGACAGAGAACCCTCTGGGGACTGCTAGATGGCACCGGCTACTCCTGGTGGGCTAAGGGCTCACCCAGCAGTCTGGCTCCCTGCCCCATGTGGTTTCCCCAAGTGGGCTCTGGGGCCTCAGGACACATGTGGCCAGGCTTGGGGAATGAACAGAGGCCCAGCCCACAGCTGGCATCTCTAGGCCCTGTGTCTGCAATGCATGTGGCTCTCAGTCAGCCCTGGTGCCTGCTCAACGATGGCCTGGTTAGTCCTTTACGCAGGGGGACTTGAGAGTCCCCAGAAGCCTTTCTTCAAAGACGTTCTACCTGAGATTTCACCATGTACGAGGTAAACCATGACCATTTCTTTCTCACCTTTGAAGTACGAGCTCCTCCTAATTCTAGAGCATTTTATCACAGACAAAGCACTGAACACATATCATCTTGCTCCGTTCTATCATAGAGAAGTTGCTCTGTAGGCCTCTGTGGTCAGTAGCTGGGACCTGCAGAAACCTGCAGAGACCTGCTCCTTGCTCCCCACTGATGCCTCCCACCCCCTGCCGGGCTGTCAACTGAGTAAGGGCTCTGTGGAGAGTAGACCGCCCTCTCATTTCCACAGATGAGGAAAGCAGGGCCCAGAGATGAAGCGACATCCCAAACAGGCAAACACGTGCCCGATCTGTTCCACTGAGGAGGAGACAGGCTCAGAGGTCATGTACTTGCCCCAGGGGCCACCTTCAGGACACCAGAGCTGAGAGCAGCCCCTCCTGCCCTGAATACGGCCAGAGCTTTCTCTCCAGCGACTGCTGCTTCCTGAGCCGAACTCAGTGGAACATACGTTTTGTTTGTTTTTGCCAAATCAACTTCTATCTGATTCTGAGCTACCAGCATGCCACCAGCACTGTTAGGGCTCCTTCTCCCACCCCAGGAATGGGCAAAGGTCCTAGGGTTTTTTTGAAAAGTTGAGGTAGGTCACATAACATAAAATTGACCATTAACTGTTTTTAAAGTGCAATTCAATGACATTTAGTATATTCACAATGTTGTACACATATCCCCTATATCTAGTTTTAAGACTTTTTAAAAATCATCCCCAGAGGAAACTCCCTACTTGTTATGCAGTCACTCCCCCTTTACCTATAAGGCTCTGGTAACTGCCAGTCTGCTTTCTTTCTGTAAGGATTTGCTGATTCTGGCCGTTTCATATAAATAGAGTCCTGCACTATGTGACTTTTTGTGTCAGGCTGCATCCACATCGTAACGGGTGTCAGTATTCATTCATTTTTGTGGGTGAGTAATGTTCCACAGCATAGCAATACCACGATTGCTTATCCATTCACCCGTTGATGGACATTGGGTAGTTTCCAGGTTCTGGGGTCTTTTCCAGTGCCAAATAGTCAAGGGGGGTGCCTGCAGTCTTGTGTCCACACAACCTACCCACAAGCCACCCAGTCATTGTTCCATCACTTGTGTTCCAGCTACCTCCTCTGGGCAACTGGAAGCCCTGAGATGCCTCATGACCCATGTCCAGGTTGCTGCTGGGCAACAGACCATGGGTCCCTAGTTCCTGTAGGAACCGTGTTGCCTTGTGGGAAAATCTCTCTTTTCTGTCCTGCTGGCCCCACCTTTTCTCAAAGACACTCAGTCCCCTCTCTGGGGACAAAGTAGCCCACCATGCTCTGCTTGGAGAGGATAGGAAGGGACCAGGTTCCAGTCGCTTCTGATTCCAGCCCCAGAACCCTCATGGCCCCCTGAGGAAACAGAAACCCCCCGACAGGCTTCCTACTTCCCATGAGGGAAAGAAGAGAGAAGAGCAAACATAAGTGGATTCTCAGTATGAGCCCACCTCACCTGCCCTGCACTAGCATCCATGTGCTGGGTGTCCATTAGGTCACTCCATCTTCCTCAAAGTCCTGGGATGGGGATGGGACAGGAGTTTGCAGCCTCATTGATCGGGAGAAAAGCATCAGGCCCTTTTCCCAGTCTGTTCACCTTAGGCCTCCCCTATGTCCCTTCATTCTGGCTATTGAACTTTTCCTGAGTTTTGGCAGACTCCTCATCCCTGGGTAAGCCCCCCTCTGCCCTGCCCGTGCCTCCCTGCCAGAAGACAGCCCTGGAACTCCCCTTGTCCTCCTCAGCAGCTCTGTGAGAGGCTGAGGGTCAGGTTCCAATGATTGCCCAAGGGTGTTGAGTGCTTACACACAATCCAAAACGGCACCTGGGGTCACACCCCCCAAGCAATTGCCTGCCAGGGATGGGTACATTCTGGAGGGACAGCTGTCTGTGGTTCCCTCCAGGAAATGAGCCTTTGAGGACAGGGCTGGCCAGGAGGTAAAGCCGACTTGCTCATCAGCTGCCTTCAAACCCTGGCTGCACAAGTGACCAGTTGTGAGAACTGGGGCGAACGTCCCCATCCATAGAAAAGAGGTGACAGTGACAGCACCCACTCTGTAAGGGCTGTGGTGAGGATCCGCTGAGCTACTCCAAATAAAGCCTGTGCACAGTGCCTGAGAGAGTGGCATTCATATTCAAACATCCTACCCAGAGCAGGTGCTCAGTACTATCTGTGGCGTGAGTGAAGCAGCACTGGCGGCTGGAGTGTGAGCCTGGCTGTCGCGGAGGCAGAATTTGAAGCTGAGACACCTCCCTGTCATCTTCGCGGTAGGCTAGTCCCTCGTGTGGTGCCCCTCACTCCCCCCATACCCGCTGCCAGGTCTCTTTCCCACGCTCTTCTCACCGCCTCAGCATCACAAAGCATCTTGACTGCCTCCCTGCAGCATGGCTCCCCAGTGGGCCCCTTCTTTGCCCCGCACTTGAAATCCTTCCTCACCACTTGCTGAAGAAAGCCCAAGCCCTTTGGCTGGCACTCAGAGCCCTCCATGGGAAGGCCCAGCCTCTCTCTGGGGCCTCCTGGCCCTCCCCTCACTCCTGCCCAGCCAGGCTGTCATCCACCTGTGCTAGGTGAGGCTTCCTCCACCTGTAGAACTTCCCTCTATGGCCAGACAGTCCTCAAGGCACACAACACCCTCCCCCAGGGTGGAAGGTGGACCTGCACCCTCCCCCAGCAGCAGATGTTTCAGGTATGAAGCGGGCAGGGTCTGGGCAGGAAAGAGGTGGCACATGCCAATTGTGGAATCTGAAGTGAGTTTCATACAGGAGCTATTTGCAAAGGTGTGGGCAGAACATGGGGAAACCACGGGGTCAAGCAAGCCCCGGAGACCATGATCCTTCAGCGTCCCCAAGCTGAAGCAAGGCTCCTAGAACCTGGCCCTGTAAGACCACCTGACCACAGCTGAGAGTTCCAGGGCTTCTAGGAAAGCAAGGCTCCTAGAACCTGGCCCTGTGAGACCACCTGACCACAGCTGAGAGTTCCAGGGCAGGGACATAGCTGGCCCGTGACCATCTGAGAGAGGTAGCTGGGAGGATGAAGACCCCGTCTTGACTTCATCTCATGGGTCTCTGATAACACCAGAGCCACCCAGAAAGCCAGGGCACGGGCCCACTGAGGTACAACCTGCAGGGCAGAGTGAGGTGGAAAAAGGCAGAGAGGACACATGTGGGTGCTGCTCTCAGGTGGGCAAGCTCCCTCCAGCACCTGCAGATGCCCCACTCACACTGTGACCACTGTGAACATGGGCACGATGCCTGGTCCTCGTTAATGTCTCATCTGTGTGACTCGTGCAGCCCTGTGACCTTGAGGTGATGGCCCCTGGCTCACATCGCTTAGTGTCCTTGCACTCACCTCCCCAGCTGTACGGCTGGCCACCAACCCCACGCTCTCTCAATTCCTTGAACCATGCTAGACCCTTCCCTGCTGCCCACCACTGCAAGGCTGTTCTCCCACCCAATAGGCTGGAACCCTCCAGTGGATTTTTCTGTATCCTCAGGCCCCAAAGAGTCCTTCCTGCTTCTGCGCTCCAAAACCAATTTGTATATTTCTCAATTGCAACACTCACCATGTGGTTAACTGTAATTAGTTATTGGTCCTGCCTGCTTCTCGTGGACAGGAAGGAAATCACTTTCGGCTGTGAGCTTCAGAACCTCGCCTAGGACCTGGTACAGTCATCCCTTGGTACCCTTCAGGCACTGGTTCCCGTGGATACCAAAATCCAAGGATGCTCAAGTCCCTGATGTAAAAATGTGTAGCATTTGTGTATAACCTACACATGTCCTCCCGTATACTTTAAATCATCTCTAGATTACTTGTAATACCTAATAAAAGGTAAATGTTATATAAATGGCTGTTATGCTATATTTTTATTTGTTTTTTTATTGTTGTATTGTTATTCTTTATTTATTTTCTAATATTTTCCACCCTTGATTGTTTGAATCCACACATGTGGAAGCCACGTCTAAGATAGGTGGGTGATAGTCTGGCTGGGAGGGAGTGAGGGAAGAGCCCAAAAGCCCTGGAGAGAGGCTGGACCTTCCCACGGAGGGCTCTGAGTGCCAACCAAAGGACTTGGGCTTTCTTTGGCAAGTGGTGGGGAAGGCTTTCTTGGGGCAAAGAAGTGGCCCACGGGGAGCCATATTGCAGGGCGGCAGTCATGACAGACTGTGTAACTGTGTAGAGCAGGAACTCAAAGAAGAGTGAATAAGTGAATACATGAGTGAACAAACAAATAAACAGGTGAACACTTCAGTGACTCTGGGAAGGACCACATGAGTGAGAGTGGGCGAATGACTGAGTGAGCGGACACAGGAATGAGTAAGTGGGTGACTGAGCAAATGAACTGGGTGACTGAGCGAATACATGAGTCAGTAGATGAATAAGCAGAGACACATTCATTGAAGATGGCAGCAGAGTGAACGGAAGATGCCCAGCATCTCAAAGGGCAGGGGCATGGCCCATTCCCTGCTGCAGCTTCATGAGGAAAGCAAAATATGCCAAAGCTTGGGCTGGGCGTGACTCACAGGATGCAGCTAAAACTAGCAAATGTCACTGAGCTGCAGGGTGGGCCCCTGGTTCCGGTCACCAGAAACCCATGGTGACTGAGCTCCTCTCTCCTGTTAAGACTTACAAAGCAGGCTGCTTACCCCAAGATACAGGAGAATCCCATGGGCCAAGTGCGTGGGAAGTTTGATATTTCCATTCTGAACATTTGGGACCTGAGATGTGGCCCTGTCTTCTTATTTTGCTTTTCCATCAGTTTCTTTCTTATCAGTCTCTTGTAAGGCCTCTAAAGCATTCGTTTACATGTGAAAAATGATGCTGGGCTGTGAGACATCAGATATAGGATGTCACTTCTCTGAGCCTAGGCATTTATGTGACAAAATTGAGATAGCCCTCTCGTAGCACAGTGCTGATGGTATCATGAGGACATTTCTTTTTACCAGAACTTTGGTTTATTTTGTGTAGTGCTGAAAATTTTCCTATTGTTCTGCTCTAGTCACTTCCTCATCCTCACTCAATTGTACCCAATAGGTACTTGTGATCACACAGTTGTAAGAATTTTTCAGTGCCTGTCTCAGCCTTCTCCACCTCTGGGGAGCTCCTGGTAGGCAAGGAGGGTCTCGTCTTTGCTCCTTCCTTTATTTTCTTTGCTCCTTCCTTTATTTTCTCATTTTAAAATCATCTCCTGGGGGCCCACTGACCCAGGTTGTGTGCTCTACTGTGGGACCACTGAGGTGACTTAGACCTAGGGTCTGTACCCACAGCTCCCAGCCAGTCGGGGAGACAGCCACATAGAGAATAGGGAACTTAGAGAGCTCTGGCCACAATGATGGGAGGTTATTCTAGGCACCAGTAGGCTCAAGATGAGGCAAAGGGGGGATTCCATTTGGTGGGTGGACCATGGGTCATTGAGTGGGGCATCCCTGAGACCAAGCCAGGGCAAGCAGGAAAATAACAAATGGGGCAACTCCCACAGGTCCCCTCCCACTGTGGGAGCTTTTCTGTCCTCTCAATAAATCTTGCTTTCTAAAACAAAAAGAAAAAAAGAAAATAATGAATGAGCACAAAGGAATATAGGAATATGGAGGGAGAAACAGATCAAAGGAGGAAATGGATTTGAAAGAACCATTGGGATTGCACTTGGCAAAGGTTGGAAAGTCATTGTTTCCATGATTGTTCGAGTGAAGACCTCAGCAGCCATGGTGCTACTCACCCATCATCGGGCTCCTGCTATGATCCAAGCAACATGGTCATCATCTCACATGTCATTTCATTTGCTTCCCCTGTCCCATGATCCTGTATTATTCTTATTTAACACACAAGGAAAATGTGGCTCAGAAGAATTAAACAACTCACACAGGCAAAGGCAGATTTCAAACCCAGTCTGGGTGACTCTGAAGCTGAACTCTGCGCTGATATGTTCTTCTGTGGGAGAAGGGCAGCTAGGGTTCAAGGTGAAGTCTCCAGACATCACGAGGCAGGAGGAAGGGCTGCACAGGGACCAAAGGGGAAGAGGATTGCATCTGTAGCTTATAGCCAGACTGACCTCATGTCCCAGTTTACTTCTGACAGTTCCCGTATATGCCTGTTGTTCTGGTATAAATGTTCATAACATCCAGGCTTGGCAATACATCGTATCGGTCACTCTGCAAACAGCCCATTGTCCAGGGTGCCGTATTTGCCTGTGGCTTTCAGGTTCTGCTGCCTCTAAGACCAAAGCAGGTGACAGAACACATAGAGGAGAGGGTGACCCCGAGTCAGACAGTTTACAATTGACGTTCCTTGAAAATATAAAATGGGCACGTATTCTAATTCTCTTCTAATTGCATCCACCATTTGACCCAATGAACTTCCAAGCCTCTAGGGGTTGTCTGTATAATTAAGTTAGCTTTTGGGGAGTCTAGAACAAGACATTAGTCAGGTTTCATGAGGAGAAATAAGGGGTTTCTAAATTCCGACAATCTCTTCTACTCTTCAAAATGGAGACTGGAGGATTTGAACCCCAGAGACATGAAAATTAGGAATGTAATGTCACAGAGGTGATCTGCAGAGGAAGGAGAAGGGGAACCCCTTCACCCGAAGTGGCAGGGGGTGGCCAAATAGTGACATGGAAGGAAATCCGGGCACAGGAGCTCTGCCCCTTCCCCATGGCTTGCCAAAGGTGTGAATTCTTGCTTGTTCCTCTGGACATGGTGGGAGGGGCGAGGCAGGTGGAGAGATCACCCAGTTCCTTCAACTGTGTGTGGCATAAGACATGGGCAAGACACTGCGTCCCATGGCTCTGTTCTGTACCCAGATGCCATCTTGGAATCTACCCCCAAATACTGCACTGACTGAAAGGGGATGGTTTTAAACCAGAAGACATGGAGCTGCCTGTAACTACCACGGTTATTTCCCACTCCCTAGCAGGGGATGGGGTGGCAGGGTGGGGAATCTCATGAGCAGGATCGAGACAGTCATGGGAAATAAAGACAATCTGAGTTGTGCTGTGCACATTTTTGACTCTAACAACAAGATCTGTGCTAAAGTCTCAGTTCTGCCACTGAGACTGGAAGACCCTGGACACTACCTGAGCCTGGTCTCCACACCTCTGAACTGGAGATCATGCCACCCCCAGCACGATTGGACAAGTCTTCCCTATATCACCCTCCCGCCACCCCCAACACCTCCTCACCCAGCGGCCATGTGTAGGGGAGGGAGCTGAAGAATCGCCCGCCCTGCCTGTCCCAGCCTGTAGCCCCAGCAGGCCGCCTGGCGGCTGTCGTGATGGCAGACGCGGTTACTAACAATAGCTGGGTTAGCGGGACCTACCAACCCCAAAACCTCCCTCTGTGGCCTAGATTTTGATAGAAAACAGCAGACCTGAGGTTTCTTGTTCGGTGTAGGTCTTAATCAAACTCTGCCAGGCCCAAAGCAAGTTGGAAACATAAATCTTTCAAAGCAATTCTTCTGTGGGTTGAAAATAATCACAGGACACAATGTTGGATCTGGAGCAGAGGGAGCTGCTGGCCCCTTGACCGGAAGAGGGGAGGGTGTGACGGGCCCTCAACTGACCCTTCTGTTGTCAACCTCCACCCTCCACTTGCAGCCCTCTCCCATCTCGAAAGAGACACCGAGAGGCTTTAATTGTTGAAACTGTGTCTCTCAACCCCTTCCTGCACACACACACATGCATACACACAAGCCCAGAGGAACTCAACAATGTTTATTATTTAATTCAATAAATTCTGATTAAGTTGGAAACTCTGTGGTTGGCTCATTATGAGGTGATGCTGACAGAGGAAAAACAAGGCACCTTCCCTCCCTTGAGGAATTACAGGCTCAGAGCAACAGGGTACCCACCTGTGACAGGGTGCAGGGATCCAAGGAAGACTGGCCAAGCTGGAGAGGGCAGGAGGAGGCTGAGGAAGGCTTCCCAGAGGGATGGTGCTGCTCTGAGCTGTGAGGGGTGGCCATTGTACCACATTGTCCCCATAAGTGTGAACCTTGTGTCTTATCTGCCCTGGCAGGTGGACAGTTCTTTCAAGGAAGAAGCTCTGCGGGAGAGTTTCATTTCCCAGCACCAAGCCCAAAGCTTGGAGTTCAGTAAGGACTCAGGAAGTGTTTGTTGAATGACTAAATATTAGGCAGCTCCATTTATTGCAGACACCAGGAACGGCAATCCACAGAGACCCTGACTTTGACTAAGTAAAGGATCAGAGGTTATGAATAGACAAGACAGGGGAAACCCAAGTCCACAGTGAGTGTGACTTGGTAGTTAGGCCTCAGATTGGAAAAGGCTGGAATTTCAGAGGTCATTGGAAGAGGACTGCACCACCTATCACTGAGAGGACTGGGAAAGACCATTCTTGGGCACCTGCACCAGATCCTGCTTGTCAAGTGTGTCTTTGGGGCTGGGAAATTTAAGGTTATACTGAGGAATGCAAGCCAATGGGTGGCCCCAGCATATGAAGTTGTCTTACCTGACAAGGTGTAGGGCCACCAGGTGATGTTACGACTTGATGCTCCAGAAATGTGTTTACCTTTCTAGGGGGTGAGGGGACAGCCTTGAGGTGGTGCAGGATGAGCTCATGGGGAGGTTTTGTGCTCACATTTTTTGTTGCTGTTGTATAGGAGGGCAGGCACCTAATAGAACAAGTGTGGCTCCAGCCCCTTTCCTTGGGTGGGACAGAATGTGCCTGATCTCTTGATCTGCAGCCCCTTGGACACTCATTCCTTTTGGAATTGCTTCCTGGGATCCAGCCTTTATCACACACCCTGTGGCTGGGAAAGCCAGAGGCCTGGGCACTCATGAAGTAGGGTCATCGACACGGTTTGCACATACCCTGGTTAACCTGCCTTGGGTGCAGGAGTTTAGAGATGAATAAGGTACAAGCCTTGCCCTTAG
The DNA here is from genome assembly GCF_000164805.1 of Carlito syrichta. Lineage (NCBI taxonomy): Eukaryota > Metazoa > Chordata > Mammalia > Primates > Tarsiidae > Carlito > Carlito syrichta. The sequence continues at coordinate 596,853 of NW_007252748.1, forward strand.
AAAGATGGGAGAGAAACATCAGATGTAGGAGGTGCCTACATAGACCCCTCAGAGTCCAAGCCAAAATCGGAGGCTCATATGCTGGTGACAAACTTCTATGACTTATGGGTGCAGGAGGGACTCTGGAAGTTGTCTGTGTGCTCAAAGACTGGAATTTCCAAGACCTCTCCATGGATTATGAGGACAAGAAGACAAATCGTGTGAAATAAAGACTGTCCCAGAAATCACAGGTTGTCTGATCTGTGACCCACAAAACTTCCTGCTACTAAACAAAGCCCTGGCATGGGGCTGAGTACTTGGTCTTTTGAACAAAATATCTCTGAGCTATTGGATAAAATACAGTTTGATGCAAAGAATAGGGGCTGTGAGGACTGTCAGGCCTCGATTCTCAGTCTTACTATTCATTCTGTGACATTGGACAGCTTACTCAACCTCCCCAAGCCCAGAAGCAAGGTCTCCCTCCCAGGGTCGGTGTGGATTAGCAGTAACATGGCTTCGTTTCCCAGGTCGAGGAGGTCACTCCACAGGCGGTCACTTCACTCCTTCTTTCCGGCCCCTTCCCTGCTCTCTCACCCTCTGTCCTCCTGGACTCCGTTGCCTGCTGTCCAGAAACATCTGTGGACTCTGATCACTTGACTGATGAGTCATGGGGAAGAAAGGTTCCATCTAGCTGGAGGTGGCCCACAGGATACCAGCCTCCCCTCAGGCTGCCAGCACCCAGTCGCAGGCACTCTGGGCTGAGACAGAAGTGGAGCAGAGCAAACTAGAGGAGGAAGCTGAGGGTCTTACCTGGATCCTGGGACCCAGCATCCTGGCAGTGAGAAAGATCAGGCTTCCAGGCTTGGTAGGGGACAGAGAGTAGAGGCAGGGCAGAAAGAGCAAGTCCCCAGGGTCCAGGGAGTGAGGCTGTGTGCCACAAAGGGGCAGCTTCCAGGAGGGCTTCTCTCTCTGAGCCCATCCTTGGAAAATGCTGCCTTTCCAACATTTTTAAAGGGAATGCCTTGACATGGACTTTAAGGTTGTGATGCAAAGACATCCAAGGAAATAATAAGGTGTGGACCAAGATGTTGAGAGAAGATGGTTGAGGCGGTGGGCTTTCTTGCTGTTGACGCACTGTACCCCGGACCACAGCCTCTTGATCACAACAGGTCACACCCAGAAACACTAGACACCACTGCAGGTGACCCATATCGACCCCACAGTCCCGACAACAGCCTCACAAGGCAGTAATATTTCTATCATCTTCGCTTCACAGATGGGGAAACCGAGGTACAGGGTTGTCTTGATTCATTAGAGGCAGAACCAGGACTTGACTAAACGCTTCAGGCCTGACTCTGACCCTGGAGCCCCCTGGAGCACCCACCACGCCTGCTACCCTCCCAGGTTTGGAATCTTGGGTGTCTCCCCACAGGTCTGAGTGCTAATCGGGTGCCTTCCTCACAGCCCCAGACACACAGCTTGGGCCAGGTGGTGGCCTGAGAACTCATTCAGCACTGCTGGTTTTCCTGCAGATGGTCAGACAGAGACCCAGAGAGTAAGGGGGTCCTCCAGGTCAGATGACAATGGGAGCTGAATGTACATCCCCAGGACCTGGTCCTCCCAAAGTTCTTTCTTCTGAGCCTCTATCAGAGGGGAAGCTGGACAAGTGGACAGCCAACCTTTCTCACCTCTGGGAGATTTGGGGAAAGAGAAATATTTCCAAAACTTTTTTTTTAAAGTTCTTAAATCCATATTTATGATTTGCAGTAGCAACTAAAAAAGAATATCAACACCAACTGTTGGAAACAGATCAATAGGAACTGATTTGGAGGTGGAAGTGTGTATATATCACAAAGTCAGTCATCTCCATTTGGGTCTGGAATTTTGACAAAAAAAGGATTCAATGACTGTCCATGAACACAGAGGCACAGCCTGTCAGCCTGTGTTCAATCCTAAACATTTTAATGAGCCGGGGAGCAGAGCAGGCTTCAGTTAAAGTGACAGAAACCGGCTGCCTGCTGGCAACTGGAGACCTCTGCCTCTGACACACATGTGGGTCTCTTCTCTCTGCCTTGAGCGTATGGGAGGAGCCCAGCCTGCCCTGGAGACAACCTGTAGGTTTCTCAGCACAAGGAAGCAGGGTGCTGGGGGCAGGTTCTGGGCAGCTCACTCAGAACGAACTTCCTGAGCTTGTAAACATGATATATGCTTATTATATGCAATTAAAATAATTCATAAATAAAAGTGTACATCCAGGCCAGTCATGGAGGCACATGCCTGTAACTCCAGAACTCTGAGAAGTTGAGGTGGGAGGATTACTTGAGTCCTCTGGGTGACTGTCCTTTTCTTTTCTTTTCTTTTAAGGTGGAGTCTCACACTGTTGCCCAGGCTGGAGTGCAGTGGCACACTCATGGCCACCCCAGAGTCAACCTGCTGGGCTCTGACAATCCTTCCGCCTCAGCCTTCCAAGTAGCCGGAACTACAGGCATGCACTACCACACCTGACTAATTTTTTATTTATAGAGACAAGGTCTTTCCAAGTTGCCTGGGCTGGTCTTGAACCCATGGGCTCAGGCAATCCACTCGCTTCAGCCTCCCAAAGTGCTGGGATTACAGGCTGAGCCACTGAGCCCGGACATGTCCTTTTCTTAATGTCAAGAAATTAACACCAGATTCTTAGCAGAGTTGGTACTTGAATCTGGGTGGCAGGGAGGGAAGCTACTGTTAGAAGTGGGGGAACGAGTGACTCCAGGCACCCTCTCTGCCCACCCTGGTCCCCTGCGAAGGAGTGGACAGCAAGAGCCTGCTCTGCAGGTGCCAAGAGGCTTAACCAGCACAAGAGGTGCTCTGCTCTGCCCACCCGTCATGGAGCTGCGTCTCTCAGAGCACTGCGGCTGCAGCATCAAACCTCCAATTGGGTGGAAGGAGTCCTTAAAGATTGTTTTCTCTGGTGATTACACTGGCTGTTGAGAAAACCTTATTAGTAATTAGTTTGCCAAAGATAGCAGCCCCTCGGAGAGCAGAAGAAACTGTAATTACTGCAGCTAGCCTTTCTAGCTATTCCTAGCAAAAATAAACACCAACCCCCCTGAGATTGCTCAGGATTGTTTTAAATCCTGCAGTCTAAGGCCCAGGATGGTGCTACACCCTCTCTGTGTGACCAAGCATGTCGCCTTCTTTGAGAGTAATTTCTCTTATCTGCTAAATGGTGATAACAATTGCGCCTTCTTTACCTCACCTCATCTGTGTAGCCTCATGCCCATGTGAACACCCTGAGGTGCGGGTGGGCATGGAGTGACAGCTTTGCTGATGTAGGGGACATTAGAGATGAACCCTAAGGAACCAGTCAAGCAGGGGATGGAGGGCACACAGCTGAGGGAGGGGCCTGAGACAGGGCGGCGTCAACAGGGACCATGCCATGAAGGACCTGGATTATGAACCATCTTAAGGCCACTGTGAGTTATTGGGTTGTCTAAAAAAGCAGGATGTGACAAGATCAGATTATAGCTCAAAAGGAAAGCTCTGAAGCTAGAACGACAATGGCCTGGGAGGGAATGGAAATGAACAACTGGAGACCAGCTGGGGGTCATGGCAGGATTCAGGGGGCTGTCAGTGTTCCCTGCCAGTGGTGTCAAGAACAAGGCTGTGGCTGGCTGCGTTACAGGCAGAAGGGAATGCCAGCCACATGCAGACTTTGAGGACTTGTTGGGGTGTCTGTTGAGGGGTTGGTGAGGCGGACGCCAGGATAGCTCGTGGAAGAGAAAAGAGGGCAGGGAGTTGGGCGACTCTTCTGAGAACAGTGAGATCCCCAGGCCAGGGGAGGACGCAAGTCCTTAAAAGGATGTTGTAAGAAAGGGAAGCCTTGGGCGGGTAAGGGCTCTGGAGAAGAGGCCATCCCGCATACATAGTGCCAGGGGAGGGATGATGGAGCCTGTCCCGACTGGAGCGGTCAGGAGGGCTGGAGAAGGGATGTAAGACTATATACCTCAGATGATCCCGGACAAGAGGCCGAGTATGGTAAGGGACACGGAGGCTGGGGGTGAGGGCTCATTCTATTTCTGGTCTTGGCATAGGCTCACTGTTGAGCTGTGGGCAACTCTCATTGTTCTTTGGGCCTCCAGTTCCAGAGCCATCTTCCAATGATACAGAGGTCCATAACTCACCGGCAGTGGAATGGCCTGAACTTTGTGATGACTTCTGAGCCTGGAGGGCCTAGGTAGATGAGTGGGCTAGGCAGGGTACCTGAGTTCTTGTACAGCTCCTTTAAGAAGGTAGAACTTTCCACACTCTGTAGGTGAGAGAACTGGGGTTCAGGGAAACATGCCCAAGGCAGCACCATGATGAGCTGCAATGCTGGGGCTTTGGCTCAGGTCCACCTGACCCCACTGCCCACAGCCTCCCCTACATATGAATGTCATGAGAATGAGTGTACCAGGCACAGGTGGCCACTTGGAAAGGAAAGTCTTGCATTAGTTTTGTTTAAAAAATAAACATAGGCTGGTAGTGGTGGTTCATTCCTATTATCCCAATATTTTGGGAGACCAAGGCTGGAGGATTGCTTGAGCCCAGGAGTTTGAGACCAGCCAAGATAACAGATCTTGTCTCTACAAAAATTTTTTAAAAAGTAACCAGTCATGGTGGTGTGCACCTGTAGTCCCAGCTATGCAGGAGGCTGAGGCAGAAGGATTGCCTGAACCCGGGAAGTTGAGGCTACAGTAAGCCATGATTGTGCCACTGCACTCCAGCCTGGGTGACAGAATGAGACCCCGATTCAAAACACTTTTTAAAATAAAAATAAGATATATCATGTGATTTTTCCAGTTAAAACTGATCTTTCAAGGATGCCTCTGCTACTTCTGCCTTGCCCAAGCTCATGTCCCCCTGAAAGCAGAGGTCAGCTTGCCAAGGGCAGGAAAAAGTGATTTTAAAGTTCCTAGACTTGGGAATTGCTTCCTGCCTCAAACACACACAGCTTTTATCACAACCTAGCCAAAAAGAAAAAAAAACTATGGTAAAAGCTCTAATAGAAGATTACAACATGAAATGACCAAGTCTCTTCAAATGACCACTTCAGCTTGTGGGCTCAGAGACAGTGCCTGATAACTGAATTGCAATGTGCAATCTTGAGTGTCTCATTAATCTTCTATAGTTTGTGCCTGGCTCTTAAGGACTTCATAAGTATCACTGACTGGGTGGCTGGAGTAGATGGGTGGAGAGGTAGATAAATAATAAAAGGGTGATGAGTGGGTGAATAAGTGGATGGATAGATGGATGTTTGGGTGGTGAATGGGTGGATGGACAGATAGATGAACAGATAGATGTTTGAATGAATGGGTGAGTGGGTAGGTGGGTGGATGGATAGAGGAATGGAAGGGTGGGTGGATGGATGAATGGATGGAAGGAAGGACAAATGGATGGATGGATGGATGGATGGATGGATGGATGGATGGATGGATGGATGGATGGATGGAAGAATGAGTAAATGGGTGTGTTGGTGGGTGAATGAATAGATGGATGGATAGGTGGATGGGATGGATGGATGGATGGATGGATGGATGGATGGATGGATGAATGGATGGATGAATGTTTGGGTAGATGGATGAGTGGGTGGGTGGATGAATGGATGAATGGATGAGTGGATACATGAGAAGCCCTCCTTCTCTTCCATCCACCATATGAATCCACCATATAATCTCAGAGATCCATCTTCTTCCAGGAAACCCTGTCTGACTATTCTGTCCCACAAAAATGTCTCCCACATGAACAATCCTCTCCTCTATACCACCTCTTTCACAGAGCAAATAACTATGGCTGCTCTTTAACAAAAAGTCAACATATGTAGAGTCTTGTTTTCTAAACTAGACCAAGAGGTCCTGGGGGACAGGGACCCTGTCCTGTGTCTGTCTCCCTATAGCTCCTGGCCAGGGTCTGGCATGCTGGCTGCTGGGTAAGTAAGGAGTAAAGGGAGAGCACTGCTGCTTCCTAGCCTGAGCTGGAGAAATGTCACTCAGGAAGGGGGAAGTGGGAACATGGGTGAGGTGGCCCAAATTACACTGCACTCAAACAGGCTGCTGCTATCAACTCTTCCTCCACAGGACCTCCACCCTGCTGAGTACCAGGAGAAAGGAACTGATTTGCCAATAAATCAGCTTGGTTTGTTCCAGCTTGGTTTCTTCAGGGCAATTCATTCTCTTTTGGGTAAATGTTCAGACTCCCTGTCTGCTCCTCCTCTGAGATGGGGGTGGTGGGTGTAATTGCGTGTGTGCACCTGTGTGTGTCTTTGAGAGCATGGAGGCTTATGTGACCCCCTGGCCACGTGGATGGGCCCCTTTCTCTCCTCTGAGGCAGGTGCCTGGATTGGCCTTGCTTTGGTCCTGGCCTTATGTGAAGCCACTTGACCTTTCTAAGTACCCAACACTGACCACTGCATGTGGCCACACATCTCTGTTCCTGCAACTCCTCCGTCTGTCCCTGGGCCTCAGACAGTTCTGGATCCTCTGCAGTGCTCACAGGTATCAGCATGTCGTCTGCTGGCCTGGACACCTCCTTCCTCAGAGCCACACTCAGCTCCTACACACCAAGAGGAAGGCGCATCCCCTCCCAGGCCAGAGTGCACAGCTACCCTGGGATGTGAGAAGTCTCTGATATGTACAGGTCTCTGGTGCGCAGGCATGGGAGGTGGCTTAGCCAAGGCTACATGACCAGAGAGAAAGAGTCAGGATTTGAATGCAGAATCAATTCCTGCACCTGGGCTCTCTGGTTGCCAAGGCAATGGCTTTCTGAGTCCATGGAGCTGCCTGGGGCTTGGGACCCATCACAATGCACATTTGTCTGCAGCACTGAGCATGGAAACCATGCTGGGTCAAGCCCAACTTTCATGCTGCTTGGCTGGGCAGTAAGGACACGATCCCCAGTCCCCAATCTCCAGATCCAGAATCTGATCCAGGGGAAAAAGCCACTCGCGCAAAAGAGTGAGAACCCCGTGGGGCAGAAGCTGAGATCAGGGTGGTGAGAGGGAGGAGATGGGAGGACACCTTCAGTGTAGGGTGCCCCTCAAAAAGTGGGATACACAAGGTGGGTTTACCCCTCCAGGAGCTGCAGTTTATCTTTTATTTTTTGAATTGGAGTCTCACTCTGTCACCCAGGCTGGAGTGCGGTGGCACGCTCACAGCCACCCTAGCATTGACTTGCTGGGCTCTGGTGATCCTTCCACCTCAGCCTTCTAAGTAGCCAGAACTACAGGCATGCACTACCACGCCCAGCTAATTTTTGATTTTTTTGTAGAGACGAGGTCTCACCAAGTTGCCCGGGCTGGTCTCGAACCTGTGGGCTCAGGCAATCCACTCGCCTCAGGCTCCCAAAGTGTTGGAATTATAGGATAAGCCACTGAGCCCGGCCCTGCAGCTAGCTTTAACACTGGAAAATTTCCCCTGCCTTGTTGCCCCCTTTTTGCGACAACACCCTAAGGGATCCACAGTTTCCTGCGGGACTGAGTGTCCTTCAGCTCCAGGTCTCCCTCCCCAAGGGCTGAGGGCTGCCTGTGCTGAGCCTCGGACTGGAAGACCAAGCTGACGAAGTGACAGGAGCAAGTGTCAGTGCCAGGTCAGTCTGGCAGCAGGGGATTATCTCTGCAGGATTCTGCATATTCCCAGGGAATCCATGGCTAGGAGCTCAGGCTGTGCCTCAGACCTTTCCTCCTGGCTTTAGGAGATCTAATTTAACTATAGGTTTTTTGTTTAGGAACCCCTGGTTTCTGCTTTCTAGGCTCAGAGGCCTGAGACCTACAATTAAACAACCTCCCAAATCCCACAGCATGTTTGGAGGCCCAAAGAGGGGAAGTCACTTTTCTGTCACACAGCAGGGTCTAGCCCAGACCTCTGTTTATCTGGCTCTTATATAGCTTAGTGTATAATGCTCATTATTAGATTTTATTCTCAAATTAACTAAATAAATTAAACAAACACATTAAATTAAATTGTAGTCTCAAAGGAAACAGAGTTGAGAGAATGGGTGTGATATCACACTGGCCATGATAATTATGATGATAATAATATCCATCGTGAGGACTGATGCACACTGCCGGCTTACTCCTTGCAGGGTCTCTGCAGAATGCTTCACATGCATCATCTCGTGTAGTTCTTGGAATGACCTTAAAGGTGTAGGTTCCATTTTCGGGTGAGGAGACAGGTTCAGGGTCACGACCACATTCACTGGCACCATCTACATAATGATGGCGGACAGCCCAGGAAATCTGGAGTTCCTCCAGTGCCCCATGAGGAAGGCTCTAGAAACTAAGACAGCAGCCCTTCCAGTGCCCCCCTTGAAGGGCCACTCAACATGGGTCTGTATTTCCAGCCTTCTGCAGCAGCCTGGCCTCCAGAAATGGGGTGGAGAGGGGACGGCATGGACATGGCAGGGGAAGGTGACAGGGCCAGTGTGGTGAAGAGGAGAAGCCTGAGGGCGGGAGGACATGAACTCCATCCTTGACAGCTTAGACTTTAAATTGGGTGGCACATCCAGGTGACACTGTCTAATCCTGAAGCCAGGGATCGCAATATAGGAGAGAGAGAAGTCAGAGAAAGGCATGTGGAAACATTTGCCAAATAGTCATGGAGACTCGCCAAGTGGCCAGCACTATGCTAGTGAGGTGAGAAGGAAGTTCAAGGGGCAAAACACAGCAGGGTCTAGCCCAGACCTCTGCCTTTTATCTGACTCTTATATAACTTAGTGTATTTTCTCTGACCACTTCAATGTTCATTATTAGATTTTATACTCAAGTTAACTAAATAAATTAAACAAACACATTAAATTAAATTGTAGTCTCAAAGGAAACAGAGTTGAGAGAATGGGTGCCCACCCAACAGAGTTTTCTATCAAGGAATACTCGATAGCTGTGGATTTGGACGCCCACGTCCTCCAAGTGCCACATGGTGCCAGGGATTTACGCAACCCCTAGAATCCTCACCATAATCATACAAGACAGGAGACATTGTTCCCATTTCACAGATGAGGAAACTGCCACTCCAGGTGGATAAGTAGCTTGCCTGAGCTTGTGCAACTAAAAGGGGTGGAGCCAAGATTTATAGCTAAGTCTATTTGACCCAGAAACCCATACTTTCTCCCTTGCTCCTTGATGTCTGTCTCTTAATTAAATTACAAGTCAAAAGAAAAATATTCGGAGAAGGGAGGGGTTGTAGTGGGTCTCCTAGGAGATGGAGGAGTTGATTTGGTCAAGAGGAGGGGGTGCCACTCTCAGATGGAGAAACAGCCGTAGCAGGACTTTGAGGTGCGACTGCACAAGATGTGTTGGAGACAGCATGACTATCATCCACACAGGCACCAGGTGCCTGCTGGGGCCCCGTCCACATCTCCCCTGCTGGCTTCAGGGCCATAGGGCCAAAGACACCTGCCACCTCTACACCTCTCTGTCTTGGGCTTTCTGTGCCCCCCAGGGCGAATTTGCCACTTGTAGGGAAGAATGGCGTTTTCCAGGACTTAGCTCCTTCTGAGAACAGCCCTCAACTAATGATGAAGCCCTAGCCCAGTCACCTTTGGATATCTCCAAAGCTCGCAGGGCTCCCTCATGGGTTTAGGGTCCTGCCACCCAGTGTGGGATCTGGCTTGATGACACACCTCTTGGCTTCTGACCCAGTGTTCCCTTCACCTTCCAAATCAGCGCCTTGCATTTTACTCCATGCTTCTGGATCTTCTTCTAGGGGCACCTGTACTAAGACAGCAGGGCCATAAATACCAGCCTTATGACTCTTATTTAAGGTGGAATAAGAAAGTCACCAAAGGTTCTGAACAGCAGGAGGGACATGACCAGAAGAGCATTTCCTGAGCAGCAAGGACTCAGCACTGAACAGAAGAACGCGTATCTAGGAGAGTCAGGGCTGGCCAAGAAGGCCCCGGCAGATGAGACCTGAGGGCACAGTCAGGTGCAGCCAGGCTACGTAATGCCCCCTTCCCTAACATGGTCTTCTGCCTCTGTCCCTCCCGCTGATGCCAGCTGGGAACTCCGCTTGCTGCCAAGTTAAGCCCTGCCTAGGTCTGCCTGGCAGAGCCTCATGCAGGCATCCCTCAAAGCCTCCAGTGGAGGGATGGCTGGGGTTCTCCCTCCTCTGTCCGGCTGCCTGTAGTTTCCCAAGGATTCCTGCTGAATGGTGCATTCTTGTTCCATCTGGAAGGAGGGGATGCACCGGGCTCCTGGCGCCAGCAGCAGTACTGCTTGGCCTTCCCCCTGGGCCGCAGTCCCACTGGAGACCCTGTTTGCAAGAGAGATACACCTCTGCCTATGGCCCTCCCCGTTCCTCTGCCATCAGTGCCTCTGGGCGCTCATCTAGGCCTCCCCCATTCCCCCCCCAGCACCCCAGTGGGAGCCTTGGCTCAGCTCTCACAGCCATGCCCAGTCACTCCAGCCATCCATCACGAATACACAACTTCTCAGGCCTCAGTTTCCCCAGTGTTAATCCCTGCCTACCCTCTCCCCTAGACAGCATGATCAGCAGGATGGCAAGCAGAGCTCCTCGGGCCCTTGCCCTACACCTCCCCACCCTACACCTGGGCACACAGGACACTCTACCCTCAATGCGGAGGGGCATCTGTTTTCACTCCTCTCTCTCACCAGGACATTCCAGCTCGTAGTTCAGCACCTGGGCTCCATGTCTCCCGTGTGATGGGTTCTTGGCAAATGACCCCCACAGCCACTCCCTCTGTCTCCTTCTCTATGACAGCTCTTGTCTGTTGACTTCTGTCGCCTCATTTGGGCCAGAAGCTTCCCAAGGACGCAGTCTGTGTGCTATCACTCCCAGTGATCACGAGGGTGAAATAAATGACCTGGTGCCCATGTTGGGGCGTGGTTATACCTCTCTCTGTGTATTTTATCTTTCTAAATGTAGAAGGAGCTCAATATCCTTGTATAAGCAGACCTTTTGGGGTCCTGGAAAGAGGAGCTGCCCCTAGGTGGGGAAACAGGGTAGGAGGGGACAGGAGTTTCAGGAAAAGGGCTGATGAGAGTCACTGAAAATTCAGGCCGAGGGATTATGAGTCCGGCTTGCAGGATGACTTCCTCCCAAGGGAAGACTGGGCCATTTGGGTGGGATGTTAAGGAAGGCAGGGAGAGTTGGTACAGCCAAGCTACAATCCCAAGGGTATAAGCCAGGCTCTCTCAATAACACCCCCCTTTTCCTCAGGAATACCCCATTATTCACATCTCCCTAGTCAGACCCTCTCATACCAGCCCTCCTCTCTCAGGCCCTCTTCTCCCTTGGGATGTTTCCTTCTCTCCACTGTGCTGCAGTCTCTAGGTCTCAGCCCCATCTGAGCCCAGCCCTGGGACCCAACAAGCCTCGTCTCTCACTGCTCTTCTCCTGGACCCGGGCTGCAGCCACACGGTTCAGTTGCAGTTGTGGGGGCTCATCCCCTACCCCACCTGCCTCCCTCCTTGCACATGGGGCTCTCTCTGCCTGCCATGCCTCCCCTTCTTCCTCTTTTGGGCATCTCCTCAGCCAGGTCCAATTCACACTTACTGTGTGATTCCTACAGCCCACCTCTTGAGAAAGCCTTTCCTGGTAGCTGGTTGCTGCCCCAGGCTGGATCAGGTGCCCTCTGCCATTCTCCCTTACCTGCAAACCTCTCTGCTTAGTTGCATCATGGCCCTTGGCAGCATATCTGTGCAGCACGGGAGTTATGTATTATTTGTTTCTGGCTGTGGTTTGGTGCAGAGTAGAAACGTAATAGGTGTGTGTTGATTGACTGAATGATCGAAAGAAAATGTACTGACTTCCACCACATTGAAATCCACAGCCCTCTTTTAGTGAAAAGGCTGGTTCTTGATACGTTAGGATTCTTCATCATCAATCACAGTGGCTTTAAGAACACAAAAAAATTCTGGAGGGGGTCTTACAGGCTCTCTAAGGACTGATTAAGACTCCACTGCATCTCACTTACTGAAAGACCCCATACTTCCCACCCTAAGTCAAGGAGACCATGGTGCCAAGACCACACTGCCCGTCAGCCTCCAATATTGAGAAGTCAGAGGTAATAACAGTCATTCACGGGTCCACAGGGACACTACAGACGTTTCACTTTAGGAATGTGTCCTTGGTGTGAGTTGCCAAGAAGACTGCATAGTGTCTGCAGAAATTTCCTGACTCCAGGGAATGAACAGAGACAAAATCACCAAGCAGATGGCCTCCTGATCTCTCACTTCCCTGCTGGAATCCCACCTCTGTCATCTTGCAGTGACACAGAATTTATAGATCTCTTCCTTTTCTGCAAAGGAAAGTCAGGTCTGAGAAACAAACTGTGTCCTTAACATAACGTTTCCCTCTTCAGAGAGTCTGTTTCTGTCTTGTAGAGCATTCAGCCCATGTCCCTTTTGCGTGCCAGAATGACTCCTGGAGGGAGGGACCTTCCACTGGGGACTGAATGTGTCCCTCCCACCTCCAAATTCACATGTTGAAACCTTAACCCTCAATGGGATAGGATGTGGGGATGGGACCTATGGGAGGTGATAAGTTTTAAATAAGGTTGTGAGAAGTTCCCATATGAGATTAGTCCCCCTTATAAGAAGAGTAAGAGACCAGAGCATGCTTGAATGCGCTCACACTCGTACTGTCTCCCATGTAAGACAGTGGTAGGAGCTATCTAAAAGCTAGGACCCTCATGACACCAGATCTACCAGCACCTTGATCTTGGGCTTCCAGCATCCAAAACTGAGAACTGTAACGTCTGTTGTTAAAGCCACATGGTCCATGATCTTTAGTTATAGCAGTTTGAACTAAGACACCTTCCAAGTATCTAGAGGGAAGGAGTGTCTGCCTGTTCCTGCTTCCTGCTGAGGATGCTGGGTGGGCTGTGGATTTCAGAGTGAGCAGATTGGATTGAATTGCAGTTTCACTATTCACTTGAATTGACGCTTTGGTGAGGTATTAGACTCTTGCTGGCCTGATGTTTCCTCTTCATAAAATGGCAGTAATGACACTTCTCAGAGTTGTTATGGGGATTAAACCCCCCAAATTACCCAGATCTGGTGTGCAATAACCACAGCCCCCCTGCCCTTCATGCCTCATCTGAGTTTTCCTTCCTAGCTAAGGTATGCTGTGAGTCACAGCAGGGGTAGGGGCAAGAAAGAGGAGGTTGTTGAGGAGGAGAATTCAGCTGAAGAAACCAAAGTTGGCTTTTAAATAACAGAAAGCCTGATGTGTCATCAGAGCAGAAGATACTGAACAGTCAAGGGGAAAAAGACATCTCACCCCAAATATGCTATTTCCATTTCAAGTGAATGGTGGGACAAAATAAACTCATACCATAGAATGAAAAAAGTTCCAAGTGAGTTAAACATCAAGTATAAAATAAATCTGTGAAGTATTAGGAGAAAACATCATTTAATATCTATATATCCTTGAGGTAAGAAAAGATAGTTTAAGCATGATGCCAAAAGTAAAAACCATAGAAGATAAAATTGATAAATTTTTATCACAAAAAGAAAACAGCCCTACTTCCCAAACAAGCCATAAATACAGCCAAAGGCAGCTGACAACCTTGGAAAATACATTTATAACATATATGGCTAGTAGGAGTTTCAATAGTCACAATCTATGAATAGCTGTTAAAAATCAATAGGAGCCGGGCTCCGTGGCTCAGCCTGTAATCCCGCACCTTTGGGAGGCTGAGGTGAGTGGATTGCCTGAGCCCGCAGGTTCGAGACCCACCTGGGCAGGCGAGACCTCATCTCTACAATAAATCAAAAAATCAGCCGGGCATGGTAGCGCATGCCTGTAATTCCATCTACTCGGAAGGCTGAGGCGGAAGGATCACCGGAGCCCAGCAGATTGAGGCTGAGGTGGCTGGGAGTGGCCACTGCACTCCAGTCTGGGCGACAGAGTGAGACTCCAACTCAAAAAAAAAAAAAATCAGTAGGAAAGAAATAAACACTCTCATAAAAGGGCATGTAATAATATGACACAAATATATATATATAAAATTGGTCAGTATACAAATAAATATTCAACTGCATATTAATCCAATAAATGTTAAAAGACTTACCATTTTGCCCTTTTCTTTGCTTGGCAGTGATGAAAAAGAACAATAACTAGTTAGCAAAGATACAGATAAATTGGCATTCTCATACAACACTCGTGGGTGCATAAGTTGATATATTTAAAAACCTACCACTTCTCTTCAACATAATACTGGAACTCCTAGCCAGATAGTCAAGAGGAAACAAAAGACATCCAAGGCTGGACAAGGAGGCTCATGCCTATAATCCCAGCACTTTGGGAGGCTGAGGTGGGAGGGTTGCTTGAGTCCAGGAGTTCAAGACCAGCCTGGGCAACATAGTGAGACTTCATCTCTACCCTACCAAAAAAAAAAAAAATCCAAATTGGTAAGGAGGAGGTCGAATTATCTCTTTTTGCTGATGACATGACTACCCAGAAAACCCTAAAGACTCCTCCAAGAGACTCTTAGACCCTATAAATGACTTCAGCAAAGTTTCAGAATGCAAAACCAATGTATGAAAATCAGTAGCACTTCTATATATCAATAATGATTAAGCTGAGAACAAAATCAAGAGCTCAACCTAATTTACAATAGCCACACAAAAACATTAAAACACTAAGGAACACATTTCGATAAAGAGGTGAACTATCTCTGTAAGGAGAACACAAAACACTGATGAAAAAGCATCCCATGTTCATGGACCTGAAGAATCGATATCATTAAAATGACCATTCTACACAAAGCAATCTACAGATTCAACACAATCTTTATCAAAAAATGAACATCACTGTTCAAAAACCAGAAAAAGCAATCCTAGAGTTTATATGAAACTAAAAAGGAGCATGAATAGCCAAAGTAATGCTATGTAAAAAGAACAAATGCAGAGGCATCACGTTACCTGACTTAAAATGATGCTGCAAGGTTGTAGTAATTAAAACAGTGGTACAAAAATAGGTAGTTCAGTGGAACAGAATAGAGAACCTAGAAATAAAGCCACATACTTACAACCAACTGACCTTTGGCAGAGCCGACAAAAACAAACAATGGGGAAAGGACACCCTATTTGATAAATGGTGCTGGAAACGTTGGCTAGCCACATGTAGAAGAATGAAACTCGACCCCTACCACACACCCTATACAAAAATTAACTTAAGATGGACCAAAGACTTAAGTGTAAGATCTGAAACTTTGAAAACGCTATAAGAAAATCTAGAAAACACTCTTCTGGACGTTGGCCTAAGCAAATGAATTATGACAAACGCCCCAGAGCAAGTGCAATAAAACCAAAAATACACAAATTAAAAACTAAACTAAAAACTTCTGCACAGCAAAAGAAATAATCAACAGAATGAATGGAAAACCTAGAGAATGAGAGAAAATATTTGCAAATTATGCCTCAGAAGAAAGACTAGTACCCAGAATCTACAAGAAATAACACAAAACTACCAACCTCATCAAAAAAGTAGACAAAGGACATGACTAGACATTTCTCAAAAAAAGACATACAAGTGGCCAACAAATATGAAAAAATGCTCAACATCACCAATCATTGGAGAAATGCAAATTAAAACCACAATGAGATATCTTACACCAGTCAGAATGGCTATAATTTAAAAGGTCAAAGAGGCTGGGCTTGGTGGCTCAGCCTGTAATCTCAGCACTTTGGGAGGCTGAGGCAAGTGGATTGCCTGAGTCCACAGGTTTGAGACCAGCCCGGGCAACTTGATGAGACCTAGTCTCTACAATAAACAAAACTTAGCTGGGCATGGTAGCTTTGGCCTGTAGTTCCGGCTATTTGGAAGGCCGAGGCGGAAGGATCACTGGATCCCAGCAGGTCAATGCTGGGGTGACCACGAGCGTGCCACTGCAATCCAACCTGGGCGACAGAGTGAGACTCTAACTCAAAAAAAAAAAAAAAAAAAAAAAAGTCAAAGAACAATAATTGTTGGCATGGATATGGATAAAAGGGAATGATTATACACTGTGGGTGGGAATGAAAACTAGTTCAATCTTTATGGAAAACACTATGGAGAGTTCTCAAAGAATTAAAAACAGAACTCCAATGTGGCCTGGCAAGCCCACTACTAAATATCTAACTAAAGAAAAATAAATTATATAAAAGAGAAACCTGCATCCTATGTTCATCACAGCACTACTCACAGTAGCAAAGTCATGGACCCAACCTAAGTGCCCATCAATGATTGACTGGATAAACAATATGTGGTACATATACCATGAAATACTATGCAGCGCTGAATAAAAATGAAACCATACCCTTTGCAGCAACATGGATGGAGCTGGAGAACATCATCCTAAGCGAACTAAGTCAGAAACAGAAAACTAAACACCATGTGTTCTCACTTATATGCAGGAGCTAAGTGTGCAGGACACAAAGATGGAAATAACAGACACTGGGGACCCCAAAAGGGGGAAGGTGGGGAAGGGGTAAGGGTTCCGAAGATACCAGTTGGTATAGTGTTCACCATTTGGGGAATGGAGACACCTGAAGCCCAATCCCCGCTGGGATGCAATATATCCATGTAACAAATGTGCATTTGTATTCCCTGAATCTAAAATTTTTAAAAAATTGAATTAAAAACAAAGGACAGGGGAAAAATAGACCCTTCGTTTTTGCATCCCTTTGTCCCAGTAATTCCACCTCCAGAAATGTACACTGAGGAAGTGACCATGAAGACAAGCAGAAGTTTAGCTCCAAAAACATTTGCAGCAGCATAAAAAAAGTTCACAAAAGCAAAACAGTATAAAAACATGCTTTAATCAAGGATTGATTTAACACCATTTTGAATATTATATGACCAGTAAGATAACATAAAAGGGGAGTAGTGACTGGAAAGAAATATTATGTATCATTAGAGAAAAGAGCAGGCTGTGAATTAGTGATACACCCATTATAAACCCTGATTTATTTTTTTGAATACATATATGCATAGAAAGAAATACTGTATATATGTTGACAACAGTAATCTCAAGGGAATAATTTTTATTTTCTACTGTTTTGCTCTCAGCATTTTCTATTTCTCTCCGCAATGAATATTTATTGCTTTGCAACAAGACAAAATTTTAATTTTAATTTTTATTTTAAGAGATTTTTATTTAAAGAAAAGAATGCTCCACTTTGGCTACTGCGGACGATACTGTCCTAAGGTTACCTCTTAAATGTAGGTTCACAGAGGGGATAGATGCAAAGTAAGTGTGAGTTTATGGTAGAAAATACCTCCCACAGAAGTTACTAGAGTAGAACATCTAGTAACAAAATCTCCACTCCTGACAAACGGAGTGAAACAGGGGAACATATTTTAAAGTAAAAGTCCAGATGGTCTTCAGAGTCCCATCTGGATGGAAATCTAAGGTTCTCTGCCTTCTCTCACCAGCTGTGGCTCGGGTGGCTCTGGTCAAGTTCCAGATGAGCAGTTGTGAAGTAGTTGCCTGCAGACAGGGAGGAAATGCTTCAGGGCCAAGAAAGTGAGTGAGTGCCAGTACTAGGAGGAAAGCTTTGGGGTGAATCGAGGGCTTGGGGCTTGGGCTCATTCTCTGCACCCTGCCGTTTCCTCAGGACGGGGCTGACTCAGCTTTCTTCCATGCCCCTCCACTCCCATGCCCATTCAGTCCATGGATCCCCTCAGGTCCCCTCAGTGAGATGGTTGCCTCAGCCCCAGGGTTGAGAAAGTTGCCTGTGACAGAAGACTTGTTTGCATCTGGAAATGGGAGTCACGCTAGGGAGCTGCTGTCGGAGCCCCAGGACCAGGGGGGTAGTTCTGGAGGGAAACCCCCCTCTGCCCCCAGGGACACCATCAGATTTTCAGACTCTCTGAAGCACCCTACAGAGTTGCCTGGAATTCAAGACATAAGGGGTCTCCCTATCTTTGGAGGAAGAAGCTCACCATGAGAGAGGGGCCTTGTCTAGTCTGGCACATGAGCTCATCCAGAACTGAATACCTGTTATCTCTGATACTCCTACACGGAATCAGGGCCGGGCAGGGCAGGACAGAGACAAGAAGCAGAAGAGACCATGATGGTGGTGTAGGAGAGAAGAAAGGTCAGAAGGAAGCAGGGGACCATCTAAGGCGTCTTCCTTCTGGCCTCACCTGGCCTTTCTGATCTCACTTCACCCCTCTTGTGTGTGTCCTGACTGGCTGGGCCCTGAGAATGTCCCCCACACTTACCTGCTTTCACTTGTATTCACGCTGGTCCCTCTGTCTAGAAGGCTCTTCACCACCTGTTGAAACATGGCTTATTATTCAAAGCCCGGTTCAGATGTCTTCTCTTCAACACAGAGATCTCTCTGCCTCTGTGTTCCTTCCCGTGTTGAAACATTCCTGCCTCTACTCTGCAGCACAATCAATCAGCTGTTTGGACCCCTATCTCCCACCCAACCTCCTCCCCTCGGCCTCCCAGGGACCAGCACAGGCTTGGAACTTAGCAGAAGCCCAACTAGTGTTTATTTGGTTTAATCTACGGATTCAATCTCTGTGTGTTAACAGCCAAGGTTTTATTCCTATTTACTGAGGAGGTCCTGGAAGGTCAGGGAACTTGAGCGACATGTCCAATATCAAAGAATTGCCACCTGATGAGGTGGGATGGGAAGCGAGGAAGACACAGTCAAGGTCATTGCTCCCATGCATCTTTCCCCCCTTTAATGTCCTTGGAACCACTCAGCTACAGCTTGTTCAGGCCATAGGAAGTGATTCCACCTTAACCTTTGCTGAAGGAGCCTCAGGCTTCAGCCCACAATGTCCCCCTCCCTGTCACAGCTGAGGATGGAGTCCAAAGACACCAGGGATCTATATGATACAGCTACCAAGAAAACCACCCCCTCACCACTTTCACCACAGAGTGGACCGCCCGCAGGTTCCATCTCTCCAGAGTGTGAACGTGGAATCATCGAGAGAATTGCAGTCACGGTGAGAAGTGGGAAGGGATGCTGAAAGGAACCAAGGAGAGAAAAATCATGGGGCAGAATTGGGGTGGGCGGAAGCAGAATTGTTGACAGCAGCAGCGTGGGGACCCAAGAAGGGCAGGCCTGCAGAGTCGCATCATCGAGGTGCTGGAGATCCCGGCTCCTGCTGCAGGGACCCCGAGCGAGGCCCAAGCATCAGTGCCCACACTGCCTCCACCGGCTGCTGGGGATTGCCCTGTGCAACCCCACAGGGCACCTTGCCCTGTTGAAGCCTCTGCTATCACCATCCTGAAAATGGTTAAATTTTTGATCAAGGGACTTTGCATTTTTATTTAGTTGGGCTCTAAAAATTATGAATTGTGACTAAGACCCCTGGTTTTAAAAATTATCGAGGCAAAATTCACATAAAAATGTTCATCATTTTAAGCATTTTACAGTATACATTTCAGTGGGTTTTAGGGCAATCACAGATGTTGTGCAAACATGATCACTACCTAATTCCAGAATCTTTTCATCATTCCAAAAAGAAACTTTGCTCCATTAAGCAGACCCTCCCCATTCTCCACTACCCCAGTCCCTGACACCCCTGAATCTACTTTCAGTCTTTATAGACTTGCCGATTCTGGACATTTCATATAAATGGTACAATAAGACCGTGAAGTCTTTTGTTGTCTGGCTTCTTTCACTTAGCATCACGTTTTCAACCTGAAAGTGTCAATTTCAACCTTGAAATTCATTCAAGTTATAACATGTATCAACATTCATTTCTTTTGGTGACTGAATAATATCCCATTGCATGGATAAACCACATTTTTTTGTCCAACCATCAACTAATGAACATTTGGCTCATTTCTATTTTTTGGTTAGTATCAACAATAGTGCCTTGAACATATGAGCACAAGTTTTTGTGTGGACATGTGTTTTCATTTCTCTTGGGCATATATCTAGGAGAAGAATTGCTGGGTCATATAGGAGCCCTGTTTTCAACTTTTTGAGGAACTGCCAAACTGTTTTCCATAGAAGCCACACCCTTTTATTTTTCCACCAGCAAGTGTCAGAGTTTCAATTTCTCCATATCCTTGACAACACTTATTTTCTGCTGTTTTGATTTTAGCCATCCCAGTGGGTGCAAAGTGGTATCTCATTGTAGTTTTGGTTTACATTTCCCTAATGACTGATGACTTTGAGCATCTCTTCATGTGCTTATTGGCCATTTGCCTGTCTTCTTTGGAGAAATGTTTATTCAAGTCCTTTGTCCATTTTCTAACTGGGTCTTTGCCTTTTTGGTGTTGAGTTTTATCTCCCAATTTCTGATCTCCGTGAGTCTCCATCTTTCTTATTCCCTCTCCCAGACTATCACAACAGTCTACTACTCCCTCACCTCAGTCAGCTGGAGCTAGACTTCCCCCCTTTTGCCCTGAAAAGAACACAAATATTAGACCTTTCACCATTTCCCCCTCCTTTCTTCTAACCCTCCCAACAGGTGCTAATGTTTCCTTTGGGTTTTTAGCTTAGGTGATCATCACCTCCGTCCAGATACTTCCCTTTGGGTAATGCTGCCTTGGTTCATGAAATATTTGGGACAATTTTTAATTTGACAATTAAACTTTAGACAATTAGCATAAAGATCCTCTTCCTCATTTGGAATGAAAGGGAGACATTGCCTCACTCAGCCGTGGGCTCATTAAGAAAATTGTCAGCCAGGGACCACTCACAGAACCCTTCCCATCTGAGGAAAGTCACAGAAGTAAACAGGGCACTAGACACTCAGAAGTAATTCCCTTTCTTCCTAAACCCAAGACAACAAATTTTGTACCTTGAGGTTTTCCACACTTGCAACAGAGAATAAAACATACAGATTGTGATCCAGCCTACAGTATGTTCCTGGCAAACGTAAAGAATGTGATTTATTCTGACCAGGCAGTACAGATTCTCTTTTTAGCATAAACCTGAAGACCTCACAGATGCTGGGAGAAAGACTACTTACCCCTTCCTCTGCTGGGATCCAACAACTCCTTCCATTCCAATAGGACACAACAAATTGTTTATTAACTCATTCTTTTTGCCTTTTTGTTCATATAAAAATAAATGCATCTTCCAGTTATGGCAGATATTGGAAATGAAGAAATATAATCAATATACTTCCGTTGCAGTCTAGGTCAGGATTAAACACCACGAGGCAGAAATGGATTTAATGACCCTAGCTCCCTCCTCAGTGGGTAGGCGATCTCTGCTGTGTGCTCTACCGGGGCTCCCAGAGTTCCTTAAAAGGATGAAATTTCAGTGGCCCACAGTGGTGACTTGCTCGGGACACCACACACCCCATGCCTGGCTGCCTTTCCTTCCCTCCACACGTCCCTCCACACGTCCATATCCCTCCTGTTTCCCGGGATCACTTCCCCAGTGTTTTACCTGCACTGATCCTTGTCTCAGGATTTGTTTCTGGGTGTTCTCACACTAAGACAGAGCCATGCCTGCCTCCAGAGATGAGTTTCTACTGGGCCTTGTCACCCTTGCATGTCAGAGGAAAGGAAGCTTTCAAGGTACTGGAAAAGGCCTCCTGTTTTCCCGAGCTGGCTGCCCTGCAGTCTGGGCCCCACAGATTCCTTCAGCTGCCCCTTTGGTTCCACCACTGTCCTCAGGCAAACTCCAGGCCCTCACCACCATTACTGCAGTGTTGCACTTGGGCAGTACACAAATCGGCATCCCTTGGAAGCCCAGCACAGAGTTATTGGATTCCTTGATCTGGACACTGAATTTTAATAACCTTTAAAAAAAAAAGGTAAAAAGTAAAAAGCCGCAAATCTCACTGCTGGTTTATGTGGAGAGAGGAAGAGAAGAAGGAAATACTGATTCTGCCTTGCCAGGGGCCAGGGACTGTGCTAAGTGGTCCCATATATGGGTTCCATTCAGTCCTATGGTCACCCAACACTGCCTTCATCCAGAGACAAGCCCCTTCATTTGTAGGCACACCATTGCACTGTGGTCCCTGGTGTCTGCAGGATGCACACCTGCCCCTGCTTTCTTCAGCTTTGCCTGCTTTCTCCTCTGGCCGGCCTGTTGCCCTCTCTATACCAGGCGCTGGGGGTGCATGAGCCTTGCCCGCCCCACCGCCCCACCAGAAGCTCAGTCTGAGAGAGTCCAATTCCTATAAAGACCATATGGTGACAAGGGCTAAAATAGAAGCTCATAGAACTGTGGGATCCATGAGAGGGAGAGATTGGCCGTGACCAGGACAGGGGTGAGGGGCCTCTGTAAAGATGTTCTGGAGGAGGTAAGGAAGACAAATGGCAATAACAACTAAGGTTTGGGCCCAGGCTGTCCCAAGCACTTGACTCTTTTAAGATCATTTGATTCTCATCACAACCCCATGAGATAGTAGTATTTGCTCTCTCTTTACAGACACGGAAACTGATGTGCAGCGATGTTGATGCCAGGTGGAGTGCAGTGTGTTGCTCCATGGGTTCTTAGACTTTGCCACAGAAAAGCATTTCAAAGCGAGTCCCAAGTACAATTTAAGACGGGGCTTATTAGAAAGAAAGAGACATGCCCAACAGGTATGGGTGCCTTAAAAGAAAGGACACATGCTTGCCTTTAACAAGAAGCTTTATAGACTTTTACAACAATGATTAGGATGTGTAAGAGTAGTGGGTTGCAGGTGTCTGGTTGTGAGTTTTGATGACCATCTCTCAACCTTCCAAGATCGCAAGCACATTCTAAATAATGAGTCATTGCCAGACTAGATCTGGGCTTCTCTGAAAACATCATATTTGTGCTTTGGGTAATTCCCTATTGCTTCTGTGATTTTCTACATTGGTAGATCCACGTTCCAGCCTGCAAGGTGGTCAGGTCTAGTGTGCTTGGTCAGTTGGATGAAGGTTGTATACCGATAAGAAAGATGTCTGAATACTCACCCTATTTTAATTTGAACCTGCCTATAAGAAACTTACCTATCTGTGTCTAACCTGCCTTAATGTGACATCATTAGAAAAACGCCCCGTGGCTTGGAGGAGGTGGAGCAGGGTGTTCATGCTGGTGGTCAGCTCCACAATAAGGCTGGGCAGAAGGACGTTCTAGACCCTACAGACGGTCTGAGAAAATACCAGGCAGCTGTGAAACACACACACAAGAGACCAGGATGCAATGGTGATGTGTGCTGCGAGCTAAGATCAGAAATGCACATGAGGACCCAAACTGAGAGGGGCCTAGAATGCTGATGTGAGGTGTTCAGACGTCATCGCCTATCACACGGATGGTGGCACCACAGTTAAGAAGGAGTCTTGGCCGGGTTCAGTGGCTCAGCCTGTAATTCCAGCACTTTGGGAGGCTGAGTGGATTGTCTGAGCCTGAGGGTTCAAGACCAACCCAGGCAACTTGGCGAGGCCTTGTCTCTACAATAAAATAAAAAATTAACTGGGTGTTGTACTGCGCACCTGTAGTTCCGGCTACTTGGAAGACTGAGGAGGAAGGATCTCTGGAGCCCATCAGGTCGAGGCTACGGTGGCCAGGAGCGTGCCACTGCACTCCAGGCTGGGCAACAGAGTGAGACTCCAACTCCAAAAATAAAGGAGTCTTGCCTGAGTTGTGTGGTTGGACATGAAAATCAAATGATGCTCACAAATCACACAGCATCCTTATCTAATCTGCCCAGCAGTACCACGATGACCACAAGCCTGTTGCCCATGCTAACAAGTGCCCCTGACTGGCAAGGGCTATGCTCCACCTCCTCCTTTTTCTGCATGCCTCCCCATCTCCCTGAATGACAGCTCTAGGGATAAATGTCTCTGCGTCACTCTGATCCTGAGGAACAGTCAGGAGAAAAGTCCTGTGGCCATCGCAAAGCAGTCCTTCTGTGAGTGTCTCTGCTCAGCCGTGGGTAGGTCGACCAAAGGGAGACCCCCAAAGGTGGAGGTAGCAGCTGGGGACAGGGAGAGGCTAAGTTTACTTCCTGTGAGAAGTAGCAGAAAGTTAGATTCTGGTCACAGGAAGGGTCTCCTGTTGTGGGTTCTCCTCTCAAGAAGGGGTCCAGCTTCTGCCCTCAGGCTGAAATCTCATCGTGTCCTTTAATGATCACCAAATACCTGTGACAAGGTGGACAGGAAAGAGAGGGGCAAGGTGGGTATCAGGGTGTTTTCATGACAAAGGCAAGAGGGGGCGCTTAGAAGAGAGAAGTCCTCCTGTTGGCCCTGGGCTGGAGTGGGGCTTTCCCGCGGGGCATCCGACCCCAGTAAGTTGACCGACTCAGCCAAGACATCTCATGCCCCAGCTCCACAAGATTGATTTGCATGCCAGGCTCCATTTGATCAGATTGGCCTCAGTTTGTGGATGAGGGACTCAGCCAGGAAAGCAGTGTCCTGGCCACAGTCAGTGAGACCTCTCTGTCTACAATCCTTTTGGGCGGAGGTGATCTGTCTGTGTCACCCATCACAGTGGTCTGAAGGGTTGTTTTCAGTGTGGGACCTGTTTTCACTCCGTCACCCAGGCTGGAGTGCAGTGGCATGCTCACGGCCACCCCAGTATCAATGGGCTGGGTTCAGTGATCCTTTTGCCCCAGCCTTCCACGTAGCCAGAACTACAGGTGTATGCTACCACACCCAGCTAATTTTTTTATTTTTATTATAGAGACGAGATCTTGCCAAATTGCCCAGGCTGTTCTCAAACCACAGGCTCAGGCAATCTGCTCACCTCAGCCTCCCAAAGTGCTAGGATTACAGGCTTGAGCCATTGCACCTGGCCGAAGAAAGACATCATTACTCTCAAATCTATAAAGAAGCAAGCTCTGGCCGGGTGTGGTGGCTAAGCCTGTAAACCCAGCATTTTGGGAGGCTGAGGAGAGAGTATTCCTGAGAGGTTCGTGACCAGCTTGGGCAACTTGGTGAGACCTCGTCTCTACAGTAAATCAAAAAATTAGCCGGGCGTGGTAGCACACGCTTGTAGTTCCAGGTACTTGGAAGGCTGAAGTGGAAGGGGCCCCTGAGCCCAGCAGGTCAGGGCTGCAGTGGCAGTGAGCATGCCACTGCACTCCTGCCTAGGCAACAGAGTGGGGGGAAAAAAAAAAAAAAAAAAAAAAAAGGCAAGCTCTGAGGGACTGAATGCTTGCTTCATAACTGAAGAGCCAGGCTGTGGACAGCAAGGAGTGGGAAGCTCCAGCCCTCTCCACTTCTATATGGGAGTGTGGGCTTTTTCTACGCATGACCCTTCAGTATTTTCACCGGCATGTTTTAGCGCTTCCACATGTATTCATTTGACAACTGTTTGTGTAGCTAATATCTGTCTGTGGTTTTGGTGGAGAAAAGAAGAAAAGAGAGTGAGA
This sequence comes from Carlito syrichta, assembly GCF_000164805.1. Classification (NCBI taxonomy): domain Eukaryota; kingdom Metazoa; phylum Chordata; class Mammalia; order Primates; family Tarsiidae; genus Carlito; species Carlito syrichta. Next base: position 622,067 of record NW_007252748.1, read on the forward strand.
GGAAGAGAGGGGGAGATGGAGGGAGGGAGGAGGAGGGAGGGGGAAGGAGAGAAGGAAGGAAGAAACGAAGAAAGGGAGGAGGGAGAGAAGAAAGAGGGAAGAAGGAAAGAAGGAGGGAAGTGAAGGAGGGAGGAAGGGAAGGGGAGAAGGAAGGAAGGAAGGAAGAAAGGGAGGGAGGAGGGAAGGGAAAAGACAGAAGGGAGGAAGGGAGGGGAGAGAGAGGGAGAAGGCAAAGAGTAAAGGGGAGGAGAAAGGGGGAATAAGAGAGAGAAAAAGTGATAAAGAAATACATTTGCTGGACGTTTGCTCCATGCCAGGCCTTTCTTTTTTTTTGAGTTGGAGTCTCACTCTGTCGCCCAGACTGGAGTGCAGTGGCCGCTTCCGGCCACCGCAGTCTCGACCTGCTGGGCTCCGGCGATTCTTCCACCTCAGCCTTCCAAGTAGCCGGAACTACAGGCGCGCGCTACCACGCCCGGCTAATTTTTGATTTATTGTAGAGATGAGGTCTCGCCAAGTTGCCCAGGTGGGTCTCGTACTCGTGGGCTCAGGCAATTCACGCACCTCAGCCTCCCAAAGCGCTGGGATTACAGGCTGAGCCAGGCCTTTCTAAGTGCCTTACCTGGAGAGTACTCGTAAGCCTGCTCCTGGGAGCTTGCAGCCTGGTGGGAAAGACAGACAGCTGAACCTTTGGCCTCAGGCATAGCACTAAGGCAGGGCCTCTGTGCTCCATCTGAGGACACAGGGCATTTCTTTCTGCAGACACCCTGGAAGGACATCCCAGACAGGAGAAAATGGATCATGGGACATTCAAGTAACAGGTACATCCTTGTTTAGATGACTTTTTAAAGATGATACTTGGCCAGGCATGGTGGTTCATGCCTGTAATCCTGCACTTTGGGAAGCTTGCTTAAGCCCAGGAGTTTGAGAACAGCCTGGACAACATATTGAGACAAACAAACAAAGAAACAAACAAAAAGTCACTTCTCGGGTGCTATAGTCTAAGATCAAGTATATGTCACTTCTCCACTTTGACCAGTCTGAGTTCCTGTAGATGGGTACAAACTATTTTCAAGTTAATTTTCCATTATCCCTTTGCTATAATATTCGTGTTCCTGCTTAGACTGATTTTTGAGACATTCAGATTCATACAGCTGAGCTCCAGGATGCTGGGGTATGGTGCTCGGTGGCCAGCCCAGTGGGGCTGGGGGAGGAACATGAACCTGAGCTCACATGCAGGGCAGCAAGGATGAGGGGGTACACTCTGCTCAGGTATTGTGGCAATGTGGCACTAGGTAGTGTACTCCTGCCAAGAGAGACATAGCCATTGGTTTGTGGAGCACCAGGAAGGGCAGCCTCAGCAGGGCCAGCTGTCCCAGTCCCCCAGCTGCCAAATTCCAGGCCCTTCCCCCTGTCCACGTGCCTCTGCCAGATCCCTCGGGACCCAGGAAGCTGGTGTTCTCTGCTCCTGTCACTCTGGCAAAGTACACTGACAGGAAAAATCACTCAAACAACAACAACAACAAGAATAGAAACAACAATATGACAGGAGTTTGTGTGTTCTTTCTCATTTTGCCCTCAGACAACCATCACCTCCTTCTTGCAGCTGAGACAATGACCCTCCTCGGCACAGAGCTGGGCAGGGGCAAGCCGCCATGCATTCTGGAAGGCCTCAAAGTTCCTGCCTTTCCGAAATGAATTGATTCTGGGCTGTAGTCCTCTGCTGCAGCTTCTGGGTGCCCTCATTCCAAATGGGGGTTGGGCAGGAAGCGAGTCCTAGAACAAAGGGATGAAGGTAGTGTTTCTGGAAACAGGAGGTTTTAGAGGGTGGGACAGGGCTGAGATCACCCCACATGGGCTGTTTCCTATGTCACAGCTGCGTGGGACCAGCCCTTTGAATAGATTCCCAGCTGGTCCCGTTCTAGATGAAAGTCAATTTAAATTGAGTTAAAATATTAAACAGGATATGCCGAAGACTTGGCCGCCTCCCTCCTCCTCCCACTCAGGAACAAGAGTTGAGATGAGAGGGGAATATGGGGGGGGGGGCGAACATGTGGGGAGCCAGGTTTCCTTGCAGAGCCCCCGTTTTTCTTCCTCTACTGTGCGATGGGCAGTTGGCATGAATCATCACATGTAATCCACATGACTGGGCGACATCCCATTTTGTGGATAAAGAAACAGCGGCTCAGGGAGATTAGCTGATAAATGGCAGAGCCACGATTCGCTTAGCTAATGAGTGTCAGAAGCAGGTTTCAAACCCAAACTTCTTGGACTCCAATGCAGCACGATACCACAGGTAGCACTAGGTAGAAGCACATCTGAGAGTATTAAAAAGTGTTTGGAAAAGCAACTTGAGGAAGACTGGCTCCTATTTCCTCACCCCATCAATCACTTGGTATTTTTACAAGGAAATAAAATGCACCCTCTTAAGAATTCACAACTGCTCTAAGAATAACTAGAGTTTGTCGAAGCCCTGGCAACGTTCCTTTTGGTTTTCTCATGGTGGCTTTCGTCCATCTTTAATCTTATATTTAAAACTTCTGGATACAAATGATAAGTTGTCAATAAGGCCCTAGTGGGCACTCACTCCTTGTCCAGGCCTGGGAGAGGGGAAGAGAGGTGTGGCCCACCCCATGGGACAGGGGCAGGGGAGCCATGCTGGTTGTGGTCTGTCCCCAGAGGAGAAACCTGTCCTCTGAGTGTGTCTGGCACAGCTGGAAGATGGCATTCAACACTACACTGGAGTCACTGGGGTCCAGTTCTAAAGTCTTTGCCCTCAGCATGTCAGTGACCCAGCCTATCTTTTGACTCATCACAGAAAAGAATTTCAGAGTGAATCCAAGTATAGTTTAAAATAGAATTTGTTAGAGAGGGAGATAGAGGCATACTCAATGGGCATGAGCATCTTAAGAGAAAGAATGTTCATTTGGCTTTGACAAGAGATTTGATATACTTTTACAGTGATTATTATGCTAAGCATGAACAAAGAAGATGTGCTAATTACCATCTCTCCACTTTGATGGGCTAAGAGGCTGGGCTGCACTGTAAATCCATATTCCAACCTATATGTCTGGTGTGGTGGTAAGAAAGATGTCTGAATGCTTACCCTATTTTAATTTTAAGCTGCCTATAAGAAACTTTTCTATCTATGTATAACCTACACTGAATAACCTGCCTTGCCCTTGGCTCTGAGTTTCCTCCTCAAACTTTGCCAGTTACCATGTCATGATTCCCCTGATTCTGAACAATTTTGCTCCTTCTGAGTTTATGAGAGCCTCCCCTCTCCTCCCTCTCTCCCACAGCAGCAGGACCTAGGTTTGCACCACCCATGTCTGCTATCTGCTACTTCCAAACAGGTCCAGCTGGACTTTTAAAACCTCACCTGCTTTTTAAATCAATCTCTGCACAACGTGAGCGCTACATGGCAAGCCATCATCTGGCTGCAGTTGATGGAAACCGGACTTGGAGTAGCTTAGATGAAAGGCTAGTTTATCTCATTCAGGCAGGCATAACAGGGCAGCAGCACCCAGACTCACAGATCCCAGGAGCTGGGACTCACAGGCCTCCTGGCATTCTCTCTCCCTCATCTTTGACTCCCCTGACAAGCCTAACTGCAAACTGACTTCTGCCTACAGAGCAACATGGCCACAGACATCCCAAAATTCCAATGGGTTTTGCTTGGGTTTGTTAAAGGATTATTATTATTTTTTAAGTAAAACTTGACTTCCATAGAAATATAAAATAAGCACTGATCAAAGATTTTAGTTAACTAATTAATTGAGAGATCCAGTAAAATGGTTCAAAGGACAATCAGAGGGGACACACACACATACACACACACACACACACACACACACACACACACACGCACACACACACACACAGTATATGTATAGATATATAAGCAAGCAGGAATGTTGAAATGAATTTGCTAATAAAGGTAAAACTGGTGCAACCAACCCGCTTTTGGGTCCCCTCCCTCTGCAAGAGCTTTTCTGTCTTCTTAATAAACTCCTGCTTTCTTAAAAAAAAAAAAAAAAGTTAAAACTGACTTCTTCCACAGGGAGTAGTAATCACTTGCAATTTGAATGGATCTCTTTTGTCCTTCTCCTACTCTTCTTTTTCTTTTTTTGAGTCAGAGCATCACTCTTGCCCAGGCTAGGGTGCCATGCACCATTGTGGCTACCGCAGCCTCACCCTGCTGGGCTCAGGCGATCCTTCTGCCTCAGCCTTCCAAGTAGCCAGAACTACAGGGGCAAGCCACCACTTGCAGCTTTTTTTTTTTCTTTAATTTATTATAGGTCTTGCCATGTTGCCCAGGCTGGTCTGGAACTCTTGGGTTCAGTCAATTCTCTCACCTCAGCCTCCCAAACTGCTGGGATTATAGGTATGAGCCACTGTGCCCCAGCAAAATTCATTTGCATTTTTATGAGCAAAAATCATTTGTATCACCATCAGCTCTCTACAGTTAACTTTAATCTTTAAAAGTTTGAATACTAATCAATGACAATAAAAGACACAGACTTCTACAGAACCAGATAACCCCAGGGGAATTTTCTAGACAATGTCTAGCAGTCCGTTTTAAACATATATACGTATGTTTTGCCCATTTCAAAATTCCACAATTTTTCTTGTTAGTTCACATGTCCTGGGGCCAATTAACTATGTCTAGAAGTGCAGAGTGCAGTGAGTGGCCCAACCTGGGAGAGGTGTACCCAGCATTTGGTCCAGAAGGCAGGAGCACAGGTATAGGGAACCCATCTGAGAATCGTGGGTTCTTTTCCAAAGAAGGTGAACTTGTCATCTGGATACCACTCCCATCTCATGCTCACATAATCTACTATAAGAAGTTGACCTTGATGTCTGTAGCTAAATTTCTTCTCTAAATTTTCATTCCATTCCCCACATTTCTTTTTTGAATGTGAGAACATGACGTCTTTTCTTTTCTTTTCTTTTTTTTGAGTGGGAATCTCACTCTGTCACCTAAGCTGGAGTGCAGTGGTGTGCTCACAGCCACCGTAGACTGGACCTGCTGGGCTCAGGCAATACTTCTGCCTCAGCCTTCCAAGTAGCCAGAACTACAGGTGCGTGCCACCATGCTCGGCTAATTTTTTTAATTGATTTATTGTAGAGAAGAGGTCTTGCCAAGTTGCCCAGGCTGTTCTTGAACTCGTGGGCTCAGGCAATTTCCTCACCTTGGCCTCCCAAAGTACCGGGATTACAGGCTTGAGTCACCGCATCCGGCCAACATGATGTGTTTTTAAGCAGCTTACCTTGGCCCCAAGTTTCTACTGTTTCTTCTGCAGCTGTTTCCTGTTTCCTAGCAGTTTCTAAAGTCTTCATACCCACGGATTGTGTGACATTCATTTGCTCAACAGATGTTAAGTACAAGCCCGGCTTTGGGCGTGTTATATTTGTTGCATTTGTTGCTGGGTGTTCAGCTACATCAGGGACAAAAATCACTGCCTCAACGATCTTCCACTTGAGAAGACAGACTAGCAAATAAATACATAAATAACATTATGTCCAATAGTGACAAGTTCTAAGAAGAAAAGAAGTGAGATAATTGAGCCAAAGGTGACAGACGGGTTAGGTGGGTGGTCAAGGGAGCCCCCTACATCGAGGGTGCCAGCCCTGCAGAGGCCAGAGGTCCGAGCTCCTTAGGCAGGAGGCCAATCATGTACCGGCCGAGGTGAGATCGATTTCACCCAAACATGGTTTTCTGATGGGGGCACAATGCTAACCTACACAATGCTAGATTCTGGCATCTTTCATGTTTTATCAAACACGCAGGTGTATAAGCTATAACATTACACATAGTTTTGTCATTGTGTGGTTATAAAAGTGCATTGGTCAAGGTGGTAGAATAAGACAGATTGGCTCTAAGTGTGTGTTGTCTTGGTGCATAACCTTTAAGTGTCTAGACATATAGTGTGTGGACCTCTGTCAGTACCTCCAACAGTGTCCCTGTCTGGGCCCCTTAACCTCAGGGGATCCACATCAGGCCCCCAAGGACATTCCCACTCTGGTAACTTCGAAACTCTGGATAATGAGCAAGAGACCCTGCCGAAGGGGAGGACAGACTCAAAAGCAAGGTGCTAGCAGCTCTGCCTGTGACTTCTCCACACCAAACACTCACAAACCAGGCCCACAAGTGCCCCTCCCCCCTGCCCCGAGCTCTGCAGGTCTCCTGGTGGGTTTGCTGCTGCTGTGACCCACACAGTCCCAGCCAAGCCAGTCCTGACCCCGAAATGAACCCTGATTTTTGCTGAAGGCTTCGACCATACTTTCTGCATGGGCGATGAAGAGGGAGACCCAGTTCTGACGTGTTACATCCAAAAATCCAAGGCAAAATTTTAAAAACTTCCAGCCTTCCAAGAGAGCTCATGGTGGAAAGGAAGCCCTGGACCTCCTCCCTTTCAGACCCTGGGGCGAACTTTCTGGGACACAGGGTAGGGATGGGCGCCAAGGACTGCAGGGACAACCTTTGGGTAGTAGGCAGAGCAGTGTGGATGGAGACTCTGAAAGTCATTTGAAAGGCACAGTGAGAACTCCCTCCTCTGCAGGCAGACCTCAGTAATGAGCCACTATCAGTCCCTTCAAATTAGCTCATAATTTGATACAACCACTACTCCCTGGACAATTAGGTGTTCAGTTGTTTCTTAATAATACTTGGACGATATAATCTGGATTCCTCCAGGGCAAAGCGTTCTTTTCCTGCACTCCCACGTATCTAATTAACACCTTCTCCTGGAGGCACACAGGGAAGCCATCAACTGCCATACGTCTTGGCGCAAGCCACACATTCTTACTTCCAGGCACAGACCCTTCAGCTGTGAACCGAATGTCTAGTGTGCCCCGCAGAGGGGAAGGTGCAGATCCGGGGGACACAGGTTGAAAGGTGCAGACAACAGTCAGAAGGGCATCCCCAAGATGGCTCTGCCTCCCAAAGACAACAAAGGCCGTAAATTCCTGCCTCTCCCGTGCGCGCCGAAACTTAAACTCATGTACAAACATTATCTCCCTATAGGAATGCTACCTCATGGTCTCCTCCAATAAGACTCAGGCACGGCACTGGCCTGCCCCTGCAAGGTTCATAAATATACCTTTCTCCCTGCATAACTCTCTCTCTCTCTTATTCCCTCTCTCTGTCCCGTCACTCTCTCGCCTTTTCTCTTTCTCTCTCTCTCTCTCTCTTGCTTTTTCTCTCTGTCCCCACCACTCTCTTGTTAGCTCTCTCTCTCCCTCTCTTACTTTCTCTCACACTCCCTCCTCCCCCTTTTGCTTTCTCTCTCTGTCCCCACCACTCTCTTACTCTCTTGCTCTCTTTCTCTCTTGGTCTCTCTCTCTTTCTCTCTCTCTCTCTCTCGTCCTTCCTCGGTTACAGTCCCTTCGTGTAACTGCCCCTTTAATAAATCTCTCAGTTCAGACCGGGCGTGGAGTCGTTACTGGTCGCCCCCAAAATTTCTTTCACAGGTCACCTCCAGTGAGGAGAAACAAGGGCATGAAGGAGTCCAATGGGCCACGAAACAATGGCCATGCCGATGATGGGTCAGATGGGCCTCATAGCTGCTCGTGACTGGCAGGGGTTGCTCTGTCTAGAGATTCAAGGGAGCTTGGGGAAGAGGGAATGGGGCAGCTGAGTGAAGGCATCAGGACTCTTCCCTGTGCACTCTCGTCTCTGTGTGAAGCCACATCCGTGCTAGGAGACTGTTGACCACCCTGTGTTTGTGAGCTGGCCTCTGCCTGGGGCCCGGCTCTGGCTTCCTGGCTCACAATGTGTTTAGCGATCCATGAAGAACTGGTTGAAATGATGCTGGCACTGGTCTCAGCTCTGTGCTCCCAGGATGCAATGCTGGCCAAAAACTACCCTGAAATTCAGCAGAAGCTCATTTGATTGCTCCCTGCTTAGGCTTCAACTGTGGGGAGGGGCTAATGGCATTGAATCCACTCTTTTTCTTTTTTTTTTTAGAGACAGAATCTTACTCAGTTGCCAAGGCTGGAGTGCAATGGCAAAATCATAGCTTACTGTAACCTCAAACTCCTGTGCTCACGCAATCCTTCCAACTCAGCCTCCTGAGTAGCTGGAATTATAGGTGTGCACCACCACACAAATCACTAAGTTCCTGTTTCTATCACAAACCTGTTGCATGTCTCTGTTTTAAAAAACCTAGTTTTTAATACTTAGTAATATTTTGTTTAAAGTGTTTTGAACTATTCTGTTGTGCTAAGTCATGTGTTCTCAACATGGGTGATATTATCCCCAAGAGTGAAAAAAGTGATTCTTGGAGTGAAAATGTTTTAATCTTTTTACGTATAAAACCCATATATACATACAGTGCATCCACAGATTCACAATCTAGCTGTCGGGTTAAAGTTCCATAGGAGTGCAAACAGGAAATAAAAGTCTAGAAATCCTTGGGCGTGGGGGTGGGGGAAAATGATGAAGAAAAGTTGGAAAAAAATTGCCGAATATAAATATTTATATTTGCGTCAGGGTCTTACTCCATCACCCAGGCTGGAGTGCAGTGGCACTATCACAGCTCACCATAGCCTCGACCTCCTGGATTCAGGTGATCCCTCCGTCTCAGCCTCCTGAGTCTCATCCCTTTTTTCAAAAGTAGATTTGAGGAAGTTTGAGTGCCACAGAGATTAGTAAAGACGTGAAATGTATCATTTATCACTTTATACACACTAATGAACACCTATTATATGCCAGGCACTGTTCTAGGTGCTGGCCCAGGAGCAGCGAATAAAGTAGACAAAAGTCCCTGAACTCATGTAGTTTCCATTCAAGCAGGGGGTGATATACAACAATTCAATCTCAGTGTGTCAGGTGGTGCAGCTGGCACCAGGTAAATCAAGTAAAGTGTGGAGGGAGGATGGGGTAGATTTGGCAGGTGATGGGGTGATCTGAGCAGTTTGGGAGACCAAGGCGAGGGAATTGCCTTGGCCTGAGTCTGCAGGTTCGAGACAAACCCAGGCAACTTGGTGAGCCCTCATCTCTACAATAAATCAAAAATTAGCCAGGCACGGTATCACATGCCTGTAGTTATGGCTACTTGGATGGCTGAGGCAGAAGGATCGCCGGAGCCCAGCAGGTCGACACATGTTTGCAAAAATCCTTTGAGATGACAACAGGCTTCGCCTCTCAGAAACCCCTGGAAGGGACAGTAAGGCGGTTTAAAAGGAGTAAATTAACACAATGATGAAAAATGACAGGACACAGTGGCAGGTCCCAAATCATGGCGGATTTCTGGAAGCCAGACAGACATACGCTCAAACTGACAGACACATCAGAGGAGGGAAGTCAGAGCTGGCATGAGAGTGAAGACAAGAAGTGGGAGATGGTTTTCATGGCAGAACTGTCCAGGGCTGGAAAAGGCAAAGGAAAAGGGAGTAGAGATAGTAGAGAGTGAGAAGACCTCAGGCCCCGCTACCCCACAGGATGGGGCTAGGCAAATGCTCTCATAAAAGAGGCTAGTGCTTCAAGCAGTGGCCTCTTGGGAAAGAAATTCCTTAATGAGTGTACTAACTTTAGTGCATTCCAATTTATTGGATGCCTCCGCTAGCCAGTTAACGATAAGCCCACTCATCTGCTCCCTGTGTCTATCCCAGAGCTCTGAGAACTGCTCCTGCTGCAGCATACACCCAGGGTTGCTCATCTCAGAACGGCTTGAGCGAGCCTTCCCTCTCTCTCTGCTCAGTTTGCCCCCTTGTTCTATTTGACTTGTTCAAACCTTGTCCACTCTCCCTGTGCCTCTGGCCTGCCTCATCTCTCTTCTCAGCAAATGACCTTGACTCCTATTTCACAAGAGCTAATCAAAATGATCACCTGGGAACTTTATCACCATCCCACCGCCATATTTATAAACCCACTCCTCCTCCAGCCACACTCTCTCCCCCCCCAGCAAAGAAAGACAATGTCTCTTGCCTTATCTACAGCCAATCTTTCCATTCAACTCATCTCTTCTCTTCCATCTAGTATCCTTTCTCTCACTGTTTATTCACGCTCTCCCCCTCAACTGGGTCCTTTCCATTTGTGTCGGTTAGAGTCCAACCAGAGAAACAGATTCAATAGGAGAGAAAGAGAGACACACAGAAAGGGAGAGAGAGAGGTTTATTGCTAGGAACTAGAGAGAGAGAGAGAGAGAGAGAGAGAGAGAGAGAGGTTTATTGCCAGGAATAGGATTTCATGATTGTGGGTGCTGGCATTGATCATGGGGATGGCAAGGCAAGTCTGAAACCCATAGGTCAGGCTGTCAGGAAAGACTGCTGGAACTCCTGGGCACAACTGCCCTCCACAGGCAGAATTCTTTCCTTCTGTGGGAAGCCTCAGTTTTGCTCTTAAAATCTTTTCAACTGATTGCATTAGGCCCACCCAAATTTTTTAGGACTATCTCCTTTATTTACAGCCAACTGATGATGAGTTTTAACCACATCTCCAAAACGTCTTTGCTGTAATCCCCAGATCAGTGTTTGGGGATTGCAGCCTGGCCAAGTCAGCACATAGAATTGACCATTATCCTCTTATCAACAGGGTGCCTGAATGAAACGTAATTGTACACCTAACCCTTAACTGTACCCCACAAAATCATAATAAAAAATATTGATTTAAATAAATAAATAAATAAATAAGAATTGATCATTATCTTGGAACCATGTTCAGTTTTTTTCTCCATGGGTCATCACTATGTCATCCTCCTCCCTGATAAACCCAAACTTCCCCCTTAGGACCACCTCTGCCCCTGGTCTCCTGCCTCACCTCTGCTCTAGGGTCTTGTGCAAGTTTTCCTTTTTGTGTGGAAACTTCTACCCTCCTCTTCCCATCATTCATACCCACATAGCTTAATCACCACTTCCTTAGGGAAGTCTTCTCTCACTTCTTGACCATCAAACAATTTTTTTTTTTTGAGTTGGAGTCTTACTCTGTCGCCCAGACTGGAGTGCAGTGG